>NW_007259877.1:134030-173539 GCF_000164805.1 Carlito syrichta
CGGGCTCAGGCAATCCACTCACCTCAGCCTCCCAAAGGCGCGGGATTACAGGCTGAGCGGGAAACGTTTTGCTGATGTGTAAGAGGTGAAATTTTTAAAACCGGTAGAAGCACTAGAAGGCATCACAGTTGACAAGTTCAGAAAGTGTTGTGAGCAGTGGAAAAAGTGTCTTGATAGGTGTATTGTATCAAACAGGGAGAACTTTGAAGGTGACTGAAGTTTAAATATGTAAGAATAAACTTTTTCTTAAACAAATTATGGGGGTTTTTTTTGTTATTTTTATTTTTATTATTTTTGGTCTCTCCTTGTATGTACTCGTTTTAGAGTTCCTCATTCCTTTTTTTCAGTTCCTGGCTTCTATCTGGTATTATTTTTTTTAGTCTCAAGAATTTATTTTGACTTTTTATCTTACAGATGAATGATCTCAACAGCTCTTTATCTGAAGATACTTTATTCACCTTCATTTTTAGGAATATATTTTCTCAATGGGTGTAGAATTCTAGATTGACTTTTTCTCTTTCAGTTAAAGAAAAAGATATTATGACATTTTAAAATGTATTGGCATTGTTTTCTGGATTATGTTTTTTTCTGGAAATAAGTCAGTGGTTATTCTCATCATTATTCCCTTGTATATAATGTTTCTTCCTCTTTCTCTACCATGGGTTTTAATATTTTCTCTTTATGTTTGGTCTTCAGTAGGTAGATTATTATACACCAACGTATGGTTTTCTTTGTACTTATTCTCCTTGGAGTTCACTGAGTTTCTTGGATCTGTGGGTTGATCTCTTTCATCAGTTTTTGAAAATTCTTAGATACTATATTTTCAAATATTTGTTCTGCTTCAGCCTTTATTTTCCTTCTAATTCTCCAGTGACATGTAGTTACAGTGTGTAATATTATCCTAGAGATCTCTATTTGATTTACTCATTCTGTTTTCTTTCTGTGATTTTTCTTCTATTTAAATGATTGTATGTTTTTTTTTCTTGTGCTGAATCTGATTTGCTAAATAAAATCATTAAATGAATTCTTCACTTCCTGGCATTATATTTTTTCGTTCTGGCATTTGTCCTTTTTAATTTTTTTAAAAAAGTTTTTATCTTCTGAAATTTCTTACACGTTATCCACCTTTTATATTTGAAAAACGATTTATTGTAATTATTTTAAAATGCCAGTCTGCCAGTTTCAATATCTTGGCCATTTATTTATGTGAATCTTCTTTTGACTATTTTCTCCCACTTGATTATGGACTCCATTTTTTTGTTTCTTGTATCTGGAATTTTTTAATGTATGCCAGACTTTCTTTTTTTTTTTTTTTCTTTTTTGAGTTGGAGTCTCACTCTGTCGCCCAGACTTGAGTGCAGTGGCCGCTCCTGGCCACCGCAGCCTTGACCTGCTGGGCTCCAACGATCCCTCCGCCTCAGCCTTCCACAGACTTTCTTATTTAAGATCAGTTACGATGGAAGTAATCTTATTTCCCTTCAGAAAAAGGCATGCATCTTAACTCTGTCAGACTACTCATATGGGAGCCAAGTCAAGTTCATTTGTAGTTTAGCCACATCTGGGCTTTATTTGCTTATTTGACTTAGATTCTGTTCACCACTGTCATCATATATTTTGAACTGGGATTAGGACATTCCCTTAAGCAATATCCATGTTGGGCACCAGGGAGACTCTAGAAATCTCTCTATATAACTGCCCAGCCAACAGCCCCACTCCCAACTCTCCATGCCCAGTAGATCTTCCTTCCTTCTGCTGCTCTGCCCCAAACTTTTACCTGTCCACATGTGACTGTCAGAAGTTGGCTAAGACTTGAGCTGGATTCTCCTCATCCACATCTGTGGTATGATTGCTTCTTCTCATATCATAGATCTCTTCTAGGAGAGGCTTTTCATTTTCTAGAATTCAGGGAATTCTTATTCTTTTGGTTCCTCAGCTAGCTCTCTGATAGATTTTTAAAAAGCAATGAGTTTGTGTCTTACCTGACTTGCTCTTGCTTTTTAAGAATGAGGACAATTGACCAGGCTTGGTGGCTTCTGCCTATAATCCCAGCACTTGGGAGGCTGAGGTGAGAGGATTGCTTGAGCCTATGGATTCGAGAATAACCTGGACAACTTGGCAAGACCTCATCTCTACAATAAATCAAAAAATTAGTCGGGCATGATAGTGCGTGTCTGTAGTTCTGGCTACTTGGAAGGCTGAAGTAGACGGACCGCCTGAGCCCAGCAGGTCGTTGCTGGGGTGGCCATGAACGTGCCACTGCACTCCAGCCTGGGCAATGGAGTGAGACTCCAATTAAAAAAAAAAATAATGCAGACAATCATGTCATGAATTTCTACAATGTACAGAAGCAAAAGTCCAGTGATACTATTCTAAATAAATTCACTATTCATAGAAAATTTAATGTTTATGCTTATTTATTTAAAATGAATTTGTAGGAAATCTCAACACCATAATTTATTATTTAGCATATTTTCTAAAGGGGGACATAATTTACTTTGTAGTTTATCTACTGTGGGCAGGAAAGGTAGGACTAGTGCTTCTTTATTTAGAGCATCCTTGGAATGCTCATCCCAGCTTTCATGAGCCACTGCTACTGAAGGAAATACAGTAAGTCCTCAGGTGCAGTAGGCAGAAAAGAGGTTCTGAACTAAGATCTAGATCAGGGGTTGGCACACTTTCTCTGTAAAGAACCAGAGAGTAAATGTTTTCAGCTTTGTGGGCCTCTGTTGCATATTCTTTGTTTTTGTTTGCTTGTTTGGTTTTACAACCTTTGAAAATATAAAATCCATTTGTAGCTGGAGGTATACAGAAGACCAGCCTCTGGGTCCGGTTATAATTTACTGACTACTGGGCTAGATGATTTTTATAGTTGTTTTTGCTCTCAAAATTATCTTGAATTCTTCTCATTGCAGTGCGTTCATCATAGTAATATGTAAAAAGGCAGAGCCTAACCATAAAGTATTCTTTTCAATAAAGACCTTAACATATATTTAAACATGCTTGAAGTTAACTTATGTAGGCTTTTACATATTCCATCAAATTTAGGGAAAACTTCTTATTTTGTCTTATAGGAGTACAAACCACCAGGAACCCGTAAACTTCATAACATTCTTGGAGTGGAAACAGGAGGGCCTGGTGGGCGACGTGCTGGGGAGTCAGGTCATACGGTAGCTGACTACTTGAAGTTCAAAGACCTCATTTTAAGGATGCTTGACTATGACCCAAAAACTCGAATTCAACCTTATTATGCCCTGCAGCACAGTTTTTTCAAGAAAACAGCTGATGAAGGTACAAATACAAGTAATAGTGTATCTACAAGTCCTGCAATGGAGCAGTCCCAGTCTTCAGGCACCACCTCCAGTACATCGTCAAGCTCAGGTGTGTTCTTTTGATGTTAGATTAGACTTGGAAAAACCTAGTATTATTATTGTTTTTTTTTTTTACAATGTGAGATTATTTTAAAGTATTTATTAAATGTTTTAAGAAGTAGGGAAGAATTATATCGTATTCAAATCTGTTCTTGGTAGTTGGTAATAAATTCATCTCCCCCAAAACTCCAGTATTTACTTATGCACATAATAAATTCTGCTTGGTAGTTGTAAACATGGCTGTTTATTATCCAACATTTTTAATTGTTTTTTAAATGAAACTTTTGTCCATATGCTTGAATTTTCCCTTAGCTTAACCAAACTTAATTGTATTTTAGGTCAGTGGTCGATGTGAGACAATCTAGTTTTAGTCACAGAATCCAAGTACTTTGTGATGTGCTTTCAGGTTAATATTGTAGTTTTTGTGGTGACATATTTTCAGTTTTAATGGGATAGTTTTGGAGTATAAAGTTGAACAAAATTAACTTGAAACTTAACATTATTTTGTAATGTTTAAGGTGGCTCGTCGGGCACAAGCAACAGTGGAAGAGCCAGGTCAGATCCGACGCACCAGCATCGGCACAGTGGCGGACACTTCACGGCTGCTGTCCAGGCCATGGACTGCGAGATACACAGTCCCCAGGTCAGCTCCCTCACTGTCATTTGTCCATGTGACTTGCCATGATTTAGGTTTAGCAGTATTGGATGCCAAGTGCCTTTAGAATAACTGTATTCTCATCTCTAAAGGTCCATAACATCCTCATTTCTAAAGAAATGTAACTTATTTATGACTAGAGAAGTGCATTCTTGCAGTTCCCCCCTCATGGTTTAGAAATTACTAACATTTGTTGCATGCATACCAGTGTTGTTTCAAACATTTTTTTCTTCTGTTAGCCAAAGCAGCATTTTGAGCCTCATGCTATTTTGATGCCCATTTGACAGTGCGTAGTGAGACTTCATGGGCTAGTAACTTTCCCTGGGTCATGATCTTAATAGCTATACTATATTTCTTCTTTTAGGATCTTTTATCACTCATAGTCTTGGATTCTGAATCCATTTCTGCTTTGATTTCAGTTTCTCTTTTTTTGTTGTTGCTTTGTTTTTAAAGCTGTTAAAGGGCCAGGTATGGTGGCCCATGCCTTATCACAGTACTTTGTGAGACTGAGGTGAGAGGATTGCTTGAGCCCAGGGTTTCAAGACTAGCCTAAGAAGCATAGAGAGACCTCGTTTCTACAAAAAAAATTAAAAAATTAACCAGTTGTGGTGGCATGCTCCTCCCAGCTACTCGGGAGGCTAAGGTGGAAGGATTGAGGCTGTGCCCAGGAGGTTGAGGCTGCGGTGAGCCATGATTGTGCCACTGAACTCCATCCTGGCCAATAGATTGAGAGCCCAAACAATTAAAGCAACAACACCGCTTTTGTTAAAGGAGAGGAATTGGATTGAAGCAGATGGTCCTTAAATAATCTTGTAAAATAAGTTAGTTCATACTTAGTACTATACTATGGTGTTTTGTGGTGAAAGGCGAGTGTATTATTTGATGGATGAAGTAAAACTGCTGTTGATTAATATCATTCCCCAATCTTGTGACTGGGACAGCTGAATCCTGCTGGATAAAACCACACATGTAGCTATTTGTTACCACTATTGTCACCACCCTCTGCTGGACAGTCTTATATGTTTCTCAAGTCATCCTGTTTCTGTCCTGTTCTCTTTAATAATCGTTTCAGACATTTCTTCTCTTCTTAGAAACCTCCAGCTTCCCCTTTTCTGTTCTCACCTACACCTTGCTTTGTAAGGGAAACAATCTTTAGACAGGAACTCCCTCCTCTTTGCATTTTTAAACCCATGGTCCTGCCTGAGTGCATACTTGTCTTTTCCACTTCTTTTTATTGGAAGCAGTGAGTTTCTTCTTGTCTAAGGCCAAGCCTTCACAGTGCTCCCCTCGCCTCCTGCTTTCATGGGGACTCTGTTCTTTGATGCCCTTCTGGCACCAAAATAAATAAATAAATAACTTTATAATACATAAATAAACAATTGATAAGTCTTAAATTTTGTGCTGTTAAGAGTAGTGTGATGAAATCACACTATCCCTCCCTGTTCTGCTGGGACATGTGTTTCCCTTTGTCCAGCATATCTACACTGTATGCACTACTTTGCTTAGTATCCGTCTAGGTTATCAGATCAAGAAACATCATATCTTTGCAGTTTCAAGCATCTCCTGTGGATAAGGGAGGATGTTGTACATTTATCATTCACACATATTAATTTATCTGTGATATAAATTCCTGGAAGTGAAATTGCTGTGTCAAAGAGTAATGTGATTTGTAATTTTGATAACTATTGCCAAATTATTCTCCACATGGTTTTGCAATCCAGTAACTTGAGTAACTTTTATATAGTTTAAAAAAAAATTAGTATTTTTCTTTTTGAGAACTTGGTGTTAATTTTTCTACTGGATTGTTTTCAGTGGTGTCTCTTATAGTTTAGTTCTCAGACCACCTTCATTGAATGATTTGTGCTAGCCACTGGATAGAGACTAAATCTTTGCCTTCCTAGAGCTTATAATGACACAAGTAAACGAACTTGAATAAAAATTGCAAATAACTTCAGCTTTAAAAAAAAAATAAGAAAGGATAATGTGATAGAGAATGACTATTCTTTGGGCTATATTAATTAAAGTAAGCCAATGTCTTAACAGACCCCCTAAAATATGGTAGCTTAAAGAGTATGAAGTTTCTTTTCTATGTAACTATCCAGAGTCAGATTTGGGTTAGTGACTTAACCTCTCTTCTGTGTCCTGTTCTCCTACAATCTTGTGACTCCACCATCCCCTATTACCTAGTTGTCCACTGCATCCAGCAGGCAGGTGAACTTGGAAGGTATTTTGTGTGCCAGCCTAGCAGGGACATACAAGCTTTAATTCTCATTCCATTGGCACATTAGTCATGTGACCATAGCTAAGTACAAGGAAGAATGGAAAGTGTAGTGCAGCCATGTACTCAGGAATTGGAATAACAGATTTCTTTTACACAACCAGCAGTCTCTGCCACAGGAGGTTGGTATCCTCTTTTTGCATTAGCCAGGGTGGTCAGGGAAGGCCCTGGAACTGAAGTGATGAGATAGGCATCCAGACAGAGATCAGAAATAAGGGTAGAATGGAACAGTGAGTACAAATGTCCTGAGTTGTTTGAAAGCTTTTGGCCAGTTGGGAAGAATGGAAGGCAGACCCTGTGTTGTTGGAACCCAGGTAGCTGGGGGAGGGATGGCTAGAGAAAGAAGTTGGAAAAATAGGCTTTGACCAGATTATGGCAGACCATTGTATGCATTTTGGATTGTTTTGTTTTTCTAAGTACAGTGAGAAATTAAAGGCTAATAATTAGGGAAATGATTGGATTTGTGTTGTGAAAAGATTGTTTCTGCTCCTCTTTGGAGAATGGGCTGGAAAAGGGCAGGGATGGAAGCAGGAAGTTCATTTAGGAGGCTGTTGTGTTCATCCAGGCAAGAGATGCTAGTGGCCTGGGATAAGTAATGGTGGTGGGGATGGAGAAAAGAGACCAGGTTGGGAATCTATTTTGAAGGTAAATTCAGAAGTACTTGGTGGTAGGTTGGATGGGAGAATTGTTGAGCTGCTGGATGACTGGTATTCCTTTGAATGAAAGAAGAAAGATGGAGAGAGGTGGGACTTTAGGGGAAAAGTCAAGAACTCCTTTTTGACCTGCCAAAAATACTCAACTATCTGACTCTTTACTGCTGACCTGTGGCATAAACAGTGCTCCCAAGGAAAGACAGTGGCTAGTGAAATAGATATGCTTATTTATGGGTATAACTTCCTAAAAATTGTAGCTTTTATGGTAAAATATTTTTTACCCTTTGACATATTTGGAATTTTGTGTTATAAAACTAACACATTAAAAGTTCCAAAAACCCTTTCTCCTTGATTAGTGTAAATGCTGGTGTCATAGCTTTTGATCAAAGATTAAAGCTTAGAAACAGTATTCTGAAAAATTTTTCTAAACTCTGTTCTTACAGGTGCGTCAGCAATTCCCTGCTCCTCTTGGTTGGTCAGGCACTGAAGCTCCTACACAAGTCACTGTTGAAACTCATCCTGTTCAAGAAACAACCTTTCATGTAGCCCCTCAACAGAATGCATTGCATCATCACCATGGAAACAGTTCCCACCACCATCACCACCACCACCACCATCACCACCACCATGGACAACAAGCCTTGGGTAACCGGACCAGGCCAAGGGTCTACAATTCTCCAACGAATAGCTCCTCTACCCAGGATTCTATGGAGGTTGGCCACAGTCACCACTCCATGACATCCCTGTCTTCCTCAACGACTTCTTCCTCGACATCTTCCTCCTCTACTGGTAATCAAGGCAATCAGGCCTACCAGAATCGCCCAGTGGCTGCTAATACCTTGGACTTTGGACAGAATGGAGCTATGGACGTTAATTTGACCGTCTACTCCAATCCCCGCCAAGAGACTGGCATAGCTGGACATCCCACATACCAGTTTTCTGCTAATACAGGTCCTGCACATTACATGACTGAAGGACATCTGACAATGAGGCAAGGGGCAGATAGAGAAGAGTCCCCCATGACAGGAGTTTGTGTGCAACAGAGTCCTGTAGCTAGCTCGTGACTACATTGAAACTTGAGTTTGTTTCTTGTGTGTTTTTATAGAAGTGGTGTTTTTTTCCAAAAACAAAGTGCAAAGCTGCTTGAATCAGAAGGAGATTAACACACTGAACCGCTACAAGAGGGCAAAGCTGACTTTTTTTTTTAACTTGAAAAGATTGCAAAGGGACAATGAAGTGTTTAAAAGAGCCATGTCCAAACCCATCTTCATGGATAGCTCAGAGGTATCCTCTTTTTGCCTCCCCATTTTAACTTGCCACATCCCAGTTATAGTGGGTTTTTTATTTTATTTTATTTTTTTGTCTTTCTATTCATCAAAAGTTAATGTTCAGATGTTGGTCTTGCTCATTTGCCAACTAATTTTAAAATAAAAGGCACTGCACATAATTTGCATAAAGGGCCCCATGAGGGTGTTTTTTCCTTTCTTTTTGTTTTTTTTCCTTTTTGGGGGGATTTGGGTGAGGGGGTGGGAAATTTGGGTTTTTAAGTCCTCTAAACACACTTGGGCACGGAAATGCAGTACTGTAAGGAAGAGGGACCTCCAGCTTACACAAACATCATCTTCAGCTGTATGAAAGGGACGGTTGTATTGAAGTTTGTAAGGCACATTAAGCATGCTAAGTGGCGGGGATCAGGACTCTCCTATCTGAACCTACTGAGGAGCAAAGCAGCAATTACATGGGATCCTGTGGGTCTCCTGTTGTAGAAGCCACAGTAAGATAGGAATGGAACGTGACTGGTCTCCTAACCAAGGTGCACTGAGAAGCAATCAACGGGTCAGTTGTGGCCAGTCCTGGGGAGGTCTGAGTGGTGGTCTTTGGGATAACCTTTGGCCTTATGGATTTGGACTCGAAATTAGAAGAGCCTACCATTTCAGATGCAATCACTTTTGGACATGCTTTTGCAGACAGTCCTTAATGCTGAAAACACAGAGAATGGGTAATTCAAGAGGCCTTTCTTTTAAAATAGACTTTTGTGACCCACTAATTGTAAGGTATTGCAAGGTCACTTTGCGTGTGTCATAAAGTTGACTTCCTTATTGGTTGAAGGTCACAGAAGTAGTGGTTTGCTTTGATGGAAATAGCTACAGCTGTGTCCCTTCCTGCTTTTTACTTTTTCTTTTGCTTTTTCTCGGCACGTGGTATCTCCACCATTTCTTCTGCACAAAGATGTCTTCTGTTCATCCTGAACATTTTTAAAAAATGCAGAATTTTATGTGACTGCTTTTTTGCCTCACAATTATGCTGTGAATTTTACAAAAATTTATTTTCTTTTTTGATAATTTATTGTACCAAAGCTGTTTTTATAGCACATAGATGTCTGTAACCAATAATGTAGCAGTTCTGCACTTTGACACAAGGTGTAACTAGACCATTTTTAAATGTCAGTTGAAAATTATGGCTGTACTATTGCTTAAACAAAACTGGAACTGTTGTTGAATCCATAGCCAATACATTTACAGCAATCTGTGTACTGAACATAATAGATTGACATCTAATTCAAGATACAACATCTGTTACATTCTAAATGTGTTCAGGCTTCTGAAGGTAAAGGGACACTGGATCCAGAAGCTATGGAACCAGCAGTTGATTCTTGTATTCCTGATTAACCTACTTGTAAACTTGAAAGCAAGACCTTGATTGCACCAACGGGTCCAGAATATGAGCGTGAGTAAAGCAGAACTCATGCCATGACCTGAGCGAACAGGCTGGTATTTAACAGGTGCCTCGTTTTGAGATTATGCTGCCTTAATGTAACACAGTCTGGCAGTTGCTAAATTTGTGTTCCCATTTTAAATTGACCAATTTTAGAGTGTTATACTTTTGAGTGGTTGAATTGGGAGAATGAAGATAAGTAATTTACCTGTCCAGGATCAAAAGAAGCCTAGAAAAGAAGCAGTAATCTACCTCTGCCGATAACCCTGTTCAAAACAACTCAGCAGAACACCACATTACTATTTATTGGTCAATTCCATGTGGCTGACTAGGTCAGTTTTTTTCTGAACAAAAGCAGGTTTTTATATGTAAACAGTGATAAAAGAAAGGAAGATTTAAAACTATGTAAATGTGAATGGAAACTTGGAAATATCCGTTTTTATAAACCACAAAAAATTTTTGTTGTTAATCAGGAAATCCATATTTATTTTGTAATGTCAAGCCTGTGGATAATTTTTTTTTTGAACTTGGTAGTTCATAAAGGTTTACAGTGAATAAAAGGATATCATCTTGAGTATAACAATATCAAAAGGAATTCAGTAGTTACTGCTGTTTAGGAATATAAAGTTAAGATAATATATGGATCAGGTCATTTTTTTTCTGTGCTGGTTGCCACATCTTAGCAAGCACCAAAAAACTAAAGCAGTTTTTAAACCAATATTTACATAAAGAAATTCATAAAATCCAATGCTTCTGCATACTGTGTTATGTTACAGTCCAGTTTTGTGTGCTTTACTACACAGTTTGGTTACAGGACTTCTGTGCATTGTAAACATAAACAGCATGGAAAAGGTTAAATACCTGTGTTCAGATTGTAAGATCTAGTCCGGACTTGCTGTGTATATTGTAACGTTAAATGAAAAAAGAACCCCCCTTTGTATTATAGTCATGCGGTCTTATGTATGATAAACAGTTGAATAATTTGTCCTCAGACTCTTTACTATGCTTTTTTAAAATTAATTTAAGAAAAATGTAAACGTAGTAAAAATCTTCCTATGCAATTAACCTGGTCCAGGTCTGGTAGGTATACTGAGTATAAGTTTAGTTAAATGTGTGAAAAAGAAAAATATTTGAGTTACGTTGATACAGGATTCAAAAATCTCTGAAAGTCAAAATTGGAGGCTTAACAGATCATTTTGATTTTTAAAATTGGTTCTTTATATGAATGACTACTCATACAATTCCTCTCTGACTCAAAGTACTAATATTTCAGTTTGTAGTGTTTAGATTGGATGTGGTGGTATGATGGTTTTCTCTAATAGGCTTTGGACTGCTTGGATGAAGGAGGGAATGCAAATACTTTTGTTCCTCCTTCCCCTAGATCCTCATACGGGGACATATCAGGGACTTTCTTGTGCAAATTCTAGAATTCCTGCCACAATGAATTTCTAACCTAAAGTCTTCTCTTTTTTTACAAATTAACCTGCAAAAGTATATATTAAGGTGATTTTCAAAAGGTAAGACATTTATTTAAAAGGTTAAGTGTGATTCTGTAATATTTAGGTTGGTCATGTAAAGTGTAACTTAACCACATATGAGAAAGAAAAACTTACTTTAGTTTTTTCTTAGGATGTGAGAATTTTACTTAGGTGAATGGCACATTTTGTCATATTGGACTGAGGAAAAAAGGCTTGTTTAATGAATATTAGAACTACATGTAAGAAAGCATAAAGGCCACAGTAATTATACAAGGCCCACAAAATGACCATCGCGTTTGCCCCTGTACTCTTTAACAATTTGTATGTTGTTAAACATATTGTCATGTTCTTATAATAGGGAAGTACATAAAATACATATTCAACTCAATTCTAGGTCCGTTCCCCAGTTTCCTTTTGGCCTGCCTTAATTTTATTGACCCTTATACTCATTTTTATCCATTTTTGTGGTGGTAGCCTACTGGTTCATTCTAAATACATGATTTGGACTTAGTGCTATATGTGAAGAAAGGTTGACATTTTAAGAGGAACAAAAGCAGTACATGACGGGTATACTGAGTCTATATTCAGATTTCTTAAAATCTACTAGGTACATTTTTTGTTACCAAACTTTGGAAAACTTTTAGTGTCGGGAAGAGTACAAGCACAAGTTCTTGTTTCCTAGGATAAAACATACATCAAGTAGTTTTTATTGCAAAGAACAAGAGAAAAAACCATAAGAAAATAGCTTATCCTAGTTGTTATCATCGCTTGTAATGCCTAATGATACTCTACATGGATCCACTACTCTACATGGATCCTGGTGCCAACTGGGCTTTCACTTTGTATTTAAAGCACTAGATACTGCTTTGTGTCAGACTTGTTTAGTGAGGTAAGTGGTTCATCTTTGTGTGTATTTCTTTTTGACATTATGCATAGCCAAGATCTCAGATTTCAGCTCTCAGAAGTGACAGAGAACCAGGTGTTCTTGCATCATAACTTTGTATAAATAACATTACCTGAACACTGAGAGCACAAGGTATTTGTCAGTTATTTTTTCTATTTTCTTAAATCTTCAGAGACAGAGAAGTATTTCTCCAACTGAACACTGTGATTTAAACACACACAGTAACTAGAATCTCGCAGGTTTCTTTTCTAATATACAGCTTCTTTACCTGAAAACGTTTCTCCTCATGATTTCCTACCTTCAGCGTGTATTCCTAAAAAAAAGGTGGGAATTAATGTGGGTAAATAGCTGTTTTAGTTCCATGTGAATTCTCTGCTATCCACAACAAAACCTGTGAATGCTCCTTCAGCGCAGCGAGGAGGTGGAAACAAGCCTTACAGTTGCCTCCTTTTGCTTTTACCAAGTAGCGCTGTCTAGTCTCAACCAGGTCCTGAAGAAGCACAAATCTTGTTGGCTAATAACATGCATTACATTTGTGACAGGAAAAATGGTGGCAAAAGTACATGAAAGACAGGAAATAGGGCAAATAGTGGGAGCTCAGCTCTGTTCATATGGGGGGTGAGGCTAGAGGATCAGTGGGTGTGGATGACCAAGAGTTCCCATAGCTGGAGAAATACCATTACACATAGAAGACCATGTAGGTATTACTGCTTACATTTTGTCTGTTTGGAAGACCAGTTATTTGATTATGTTTCCAATTAAATTTCTAAGATTGCTACCTTTGAAAATTTTTTTGGTTTTTATTTTATTCTTGTAAATTTTTGCTCCTAATAATCACTGTAATTACCCCTAAGTTCTTTAGCTGAAACTGCAGTAAAAGGGGAGATCCAGAGCCAAGGGCTAAATAAAGTGGCAGGCATTGGGCTAGTGTGGTAGTTTTTCACTGGGACAGGCCACAGAGCCAGCCTGGCAGGTGTGTTGGGTGGGTGGGGTCATTAACGAAAGCCTGGGAAAGAGGAGAGGCTTGTGTGAGGTCAGTAGAAAGTGTTGGAGTGGTTAAATTAGAGCCTGGGGTGGTGAATTGGTGAGTCATCTTCCACTCACTGTTGCTCAAAAAAACTGCCTACAGATGCAGTAGTAGGGGAGGGGTATGGGGGTTTGTCTCCCTCTGAAACAGAAGAAAATGCTTCCGTTGGTGTGAAATGGTTTGTTTTTATAGGTGTGAAGTATAATATAGTGAAATAGTTTTTATGTACATCTCTGGCAAGTTGTAGTCTGTCAGAGAGGCGATGAGATGTGGAACGAGGAGATCCTTGGGTGGGTGGAGTCGCTCAGGGGCCATTCCCACTCCCATTACCCAGCACATTACCAAGCAGATTCTAGGGAGGAGGGTGGTTTTGGTGGACTCTAGTGATCTTGTCAAACTGCTAAGTCAGTACTCACCAATTGATAACAAGTTTCCAGCCCTGCTGCACATCATACTCCTTTGCAGAACTTTATAAGAGCACAGATTCTGAGAGTTGGGGTGGGGACTGGGCCTCTGTTGTTTCAGAAACTATACAGGCAATTCTGTTTCTTGTTTCAGAAACTATACAGACGAGGCAAGGAGAGGTGCGTGACTGATAAGACACGTTTAAAGTGGAGTTTTATTAGTGTTTATATACACAGTAGTAAATAATTAAAATCTACAACATATTGCATTATAAAATGTTACAAACCTCCAAGAAAGGAAGGAATTGCCAGATGTAAGTATATAAAGCGTACACAATTTGGATATTTTTTTGTCGTCTTCCCTCAGGGAAGTGGGTTGATGTGACATTTTATCCACCAGTAGCTTTCAGAGGTCCCATGAGAATGCCACATGTTATTTTCCATTGGTGGGATTGGAATCTCCTTTTGTATCTCAATCTCACTTGGTCTTTAGTATGTCTTATGGTATCAGCCACTTGGTCTGTGTAGTGGGTCTAGATCTTGGCTGATCCACTCATGGGCTTTGTGACCCTGGGCAAACTGCATCCCTGAGGTTCACTTTTTTCTTTGTAAAATGGAATTATCTTTAGTATCCATTTAGGGAATACTGTGCAGGCTTCAGTAAAGTAATGTTTGTGAAAATCTTAGTGCAAGCCTCATTTATAGGAAGTGCCTAATCAATATAGTATGTGGCCAGCTAAACATGGAGCTTGAGTCCACAGCTGGATGGAACCTTTTTTTAAAAAAATATGAATATAGCAAACAATGTGAGGGGATTAGGTGAGTAGTGTTTTCTATGAATGATTAAACAATATTTTCCAGTTTACTTTTATTTTTGGAGTCTGTGACTAGATGTTAACATCTACTAGTTAGTTTTACTATTGCACAGTGTACAATTTAGAATTGTAAGGTTTGGGGTGTGTTTGTGTGTAGTTGATACAATGTGTGATAGGTACATATTTTATAGGAATGGTTTTTAAGCAGAATTTTTCTATGCATAGAAACCTCAAGGTAACTGTCTGGAGGAATGACTGTGGTAAGAGCCCATTTTTTAACACGTATTATCACTAGACCTTGGAGGTTCTGTATCCAGTGACCCCTACCGCTCCTGCCACTCCCCACTCCAGTGCAGGTCTGTTACATTTTTAGTCTTCAGAGACTTGATTAGGATCAGGGAGAAAAGAAGGACAAAAGTCAGTTCTTAAGTTTATAAATCAAAACAATGATATGATTGGGGAAGCTTTTGGAAATTAGTAGGTTATAACCCACATCTTAAAAGCAGTAAGGAACTAGTTGCTGCTTTCCTCTTTTTTACTTTGTTTCTGTGGTTGTTGACTGTACTTTCAGCCTGAGTTTCCTCAGTGTATCTTTTCATTCTTAAAGTATCCTCTCTTATGTCAAATACAAAAACCAAAGTTTCAAAGGATAAAAGTCTGTTCATTTGCATTTGAATGCATGTGGTTTACATTATAATGGCCTGTGGCTTTGGATGGATAAAGATGAAACAATGGATCTAATCATGGGATTTAACTGTTCACCTGAGGAAGGTAAAATGATTCAGGGAGGTAGAGTGCTCCTAAAATTCAAATCAGATAGACAATCTTATAAAGTAAATTGAACTAGCTTTTGTACTTCATAGCTCTTGATCTTTTCCCTGACTGGTTTGTACTCAGATGCCTATGGCATTGTGGGCCAGCCCAGCAGGAGGTCGAGCATGCACCAGAGACCTACACAAATAATATGGGCCTGGAGATGAGTCTGTGCAGTTCTGGATTATGACTATACTACACTTAGATTTGAGTGATGCTTTGCTGTTTACAGAGTGCTCACGTGGGGTTCATTTAATTCTTCTGATTGAAGTATGACTTTCACCCAGGAATGCGGATGTTGGAGAGATGGGATACCTCCTTTCTATAGGCATACTTTTTTGAGCATATCTCCCACTGATCATATAATGGCAGTGACTTCTGTAGTCTAGAAGTATTCAAGTTTCAGGTTTGTCCAGTGAGACTTTATACATGGATATTCGTTAACTGGTCATTCAGCTCAGTTTTGTCTGCACATTAGTGTTCTGCCTGTTCTCACTAGAAGTGGGAGACCCAGCAATGACTAGATGTAAGAAGCAAAACAGTAACTTCTTAACTGGCAGGAGTAAAACAGTGAACTTGAAATACCACCCCTACTTCCTGATTTAGAAGACACTAAATCAATAAAGCATTCAGAATTCTAACCCTGGAAACAATTTTAAAATGAATGAAAAGTCCTACCCCAAAGAAAAATAATGTCCTATCAGCAGAAGGTCCTGGGGCAGTTGTCGTGAGGACTATATAAGAGAGAAATCATCAAATATAAATTGAACACCAGTCATATGCAAGGCACTTAGCTAGGCCCTAAGAATGAGGAACCCCCAAAAAGTCAGTTTTTGTTTTGTTCTTATAAGTGGGAAAGACAAGTTAAATAGTTACAACTAAGCCAAGTGTTTAAGAGAGCCATAATGTAAACAGGGACCATATTCTGATCCAGAGTGGCTGGGAAGTGCTGTTTCCCTGAGGATTGAAGTTTGAACTGTTATCTAATAGATTAATGTGATTATCCAGGTGGTAGTGGGGATATTCTAGAATCCAAGAGAGGGTAACTACATTCAAAGTCTAGTGTAATGTGAAAGTGAGGTACCTTGTCATTATTAGTTTATAAGTGGATAGAATCAAGAGCTATTTAGAAAGGATGATTGGTAGAACTTGGAAATTGATTGAAATGGAGTGGGGAGTAGTAATGAGAACAAGAAGAGTCAGACTTCCAGAATTTTGGCTTAAGAAACTTGGAGGGTGGAGGTGCCATTTGCTGGTATTGAGAACATTTGAGGTGGAGCAGATATGCTGGGTAGTCATGGGTTCGGTTTTAGGACTTTGTGAAAGGTATCATTTGAAGAATCATGAGGTTCATAATTTTGAAGAACTTTATTTCTTATAAAGGGTTGCAGTCTGCAGGGTGGCCATTCTGACAGGCTGGGAATTGTAGCCTTCAGCAGGAGCCAAAAGCAGGCACTTTGAAGAAAGAAAAATAAAAATTTATGCTGAAAGCGTAGGCTAAGTATATGCATTGAACAGGTTATAGGAGGAGCTCTGAAAGTTCATTAATTGGGATGCATGCATGCATAGTAAGCAAACATGCTTGTTACATACATCCCATGTACACTTTGGAGCAAAGACTTAATGTTAAAATGCATTAAGAGTAGGCTTAGTATGTCAAAAGGTGAAACAAAAGACACGGAGGCATACTGTGCACAGCCTTTGTAGACCAACCAGAACCAGTCCATTGGCAATGATCTTTTACCAGGAAGGAATGCTGGTGAGTTGTGTTTCAACTGCAAAAAGGAAGGGGAGTCTGACAAGGTTTTCAAAAGAGCAGGTTTGTGTTTAACCTTCAGGAAAGAAAGTCTTACGGCAGTTAGCTTGGGGCAGGGGGGTATAGCAAAATGTGTCAGACCTCCCATGCTGGCATGGCCAGGAACTCAGTTTTTAAGGCTTCCCTGGGACCTCTTGGCTAAGATAAGGTCCGTTCAGTCTGTCAAGGGGCTTAGGGTATCATTTTTATTTCTCATGGGCTTGTGATACCATCTAAATGGTGATGTCCAGTAGGCAACTTGATATAAAAAGATGGATTGAGGAGGGGAAAAGGCCTGGAGTCCATAGATTTTTGGTCATTCTCATATAGGTAAGTGATGGTTAAAGGGGTGGTCTAAAGGGATGTGGGAGACTAGGACACCTTAATAGCCTAGGACACTTTAATAAGAGCAAACTGGATGTTCCAAAATGGATAATTATACTTTCCTTGACCCTAGGATGTTTTAGATCTGTCAAGGGTGTAGAAGATCATCTAGCCCCTTGTTACTCAGTGCAGTGAGTGACCAGCAACATTAGCATCACCTGGGAGATTGGCAGCAATGCAGAATCCCAAGCCCCAGCCCAGACTACTCAGTCAGAATCTGCATTTAAACAGGATCCTCCAGGTAATGGATATGCATATTAATAAAAGTTTGAGAAACACTGGCCAACACCTCACTTTAGATTTGAGAAAACTTCAAAGTTTAAGCTGTGTACTGAAGATGCTTGGCCAGTGACAGTCTCTCGCTTCTGCTTTGGGCCTCTTTCCAGTTCTTTGTGCTGACCGTGACTTTTGAGATCACATCCAGAAACCTCAAGCTGTTGTGATTACTAGAAGTAGAGTTAGGGGTTGAGACTCATTTAATATTAATTAATGCAGGCTGTAGGCTTATGGGCTAGGGAAAGGCCAGTGCTAGGACCACTACCTTGTGCTAATGAAGTGCAATGGTGCCTAAAAAGGTTTTATTTTGGCAAAGCTTTTGTGCATTTGGAAATGTTGAATAGGGTTCTCTCTGATATTATTCTCATTCAACTAGAAAACTAAAATAACTTCTTAGAGGCTCTGAAGAATCAAGTCAGAGGGCTTGCTGCTTCCTCCTCCTTCCTTCTCGAAATCCTACTCTTTTGTCTTTTTCCATTCTCCCTAGGTCATTTTTTCTCCTTCTAGTTTCTAGAATGTAATTTCTACTCTGCTTCAACTTTCCCCAGTGGTGTTTCAGGCTGTGTCTGCAGCAGCAGCTCCAGGGGTGTTGTGACACAAGCTGGGTGTCCCTTCAACAGTCACTGCTTCCTCATGTGTTACTGAACACTAGGGATTCGGCCTAGGTCCAGTTGCTCACCTAACAGAAAGCCAGTCACTGAGACAAGTATTGCCAGGGAAGAAGGCTTTATTGTGGGTGACATCAGCCAAGAGATGGGAGAAAAGTCTCTAATCCATCTACCTAACCAATTGAAGTTAGGAGTTTATATAGCAGGAAAGGAGTGTAACTGTGTGTGTCAGAAAATGGGAATTAGGAAGGAGTAAGTAAGAGGAGATGGTCAACAGGTAGTGGGTACATCTCATTGTCTGAATGTGGTGATCTAGAAAGTTTCATTTCCTTGATACTATTTGGGAGGCCTAATGGTCAGTTTCTTGAGACAGGAACCCAGCTAAGATAAATGTAAATTTTTCCAGCTTCAGTTATATGGGAAAATTTGGCCTGTTTTCCATGGTCTCTTCTTGTGTCTCCCATGTATTAGTATTCATGTATTAGTCATCTAGATATATTTCAATTTAGGCTCTTTCCATGTGAGAGAGGGTCCCAGGGTCCCTGTCTCTGTATTACAAGGGATAGGAAGGCTCTCCAGGATTGTGAATAAAGGTGAAAATGGAAGAAAAAATAAGGGATAGTCATGATGTTCTAGTACTATCAGAGAAGTCTTGCTTTTTTGTCTTCCTGAAACATTTTAGCTTGCTCTCTTGCTGCTGTAATTACTCACTTGTGGCAGGCAGCAAAGCCCTTGGTACGTCCTTCGTTCTAGGGTTGTGGGCCCTTCCAGAACAGGAGAACCTTGGAAGAGCAGGGATAACTTTGGCTTCTGCTTCCTCTCTAATGCAGTAGATAAAGCAATAAATTATAACCCGCCCTTCTGTTTTTGTATGGCCCACCAAACTAGGAATGACTTTTGAATTTTAAATGACTGAAAAACACCAAACAAATCATATTTCATGACATATGAAAATTATATGAAATTTAAGTTTCTGTATCCATAAGTGAAGTTTTATGGGACCGCATCCCCACTCATTTGCATGTTGTCTATGGCAGCTTTGGTGCTACAATGGCAAAGTTGAGTAGGTGCTACAGAGACCATATGTGACATTCTCATCATTTTTCTCGGTTGCTCAATGCACTATAAATTACAGTGACACAGTTATAACTCAACAGCATTTCAAGTGCCACATGTATTCCCATGTTGCATACATTTTATTTTTTATTACTGGTATATACTCATAATGTCAAAACAAGAAAAATGGATTTCAAATTTCTCTGTGCTTTTAAGGTACAATGGAGTATGGATTATTGTGTTATTGAATTAGGTGGCAAAGTGCAGTGATACGGTAGCTGTCATAAAGAATGCAATATATGTCAATGTTCATTACCCATCTAAGCACTCATCAAAATACTTCTAACTCACAAGGAAGCAATCATCAGAAGAATTGGAAGCTTTAAAATTGATTATCTCATAACAATTTATTTATAAAAATTAAAAATGAAGATGAGGCAACAACCAAAGTAAGTTACTGATTGGCTCATTTCCTAGTCAAGCAAGGAAAGCAACTAACTTAAGATGAGCTAATTAAATCATCCTTGATTGCTGCAACTGAAGGCACATTCCCAGAGAAAGTAAACTTGTTTAACACTATTAGCCTTTTGACCATAACAGTTGCTCAAAGAGTTGACATTAGGAGCACCATCAGTAGCCAATTAAAAAACAAGGCAAATGATTTTGTGTGGTTTCCTGACTCTTGTTACAAGGGTTAACATATGTTATGAACACTGCTCAGTTGTTACTGTTTATTCCAGGAGCTGGTACTGAGTTGGAAGTTACTGAAGAGTTGATCTCTATCAATAGTCTATGTGAAACAACTACTGGCAAAAAAAAATTTCAAAGTGGAAGAGACTAATTCAGTACAAACTGAAGTGGAATCTGCTAAGATGTGTTACAACTCATGATAGTAGAAATATGTGTAGAATAGAAAAGGACTCAGTTGGAAACTTACAAAGCTTGTAATAATATTAGGTGTTGGCTGGGCTCAGTTGCTCAGCCTATCATCCCAGCACTTTGGGAGACCGAGATGAGTGAATTGCCTGAGCTTACAGGTTCGAGACCAGCCCGGGCAACTTGGCGAGACCTTGTCTTCTACAATAAATCAAAAAATTAGCTGGGTGTGGTAGCATGCGCCTGTAGTTCCGGCTGCTTGGAAGGCTGAGGCAGAAGGATCACCGAAGCCCAACAGGTTGATGCTGGGGTGGCCGTGAGCATGCCATTGCACTCCAACCTGGGTGACAGAGTGAAATTCCAATGCAAAATAATAATAATATTAGGTGTTAAAATATATGATTATTCACTACTTAAATCAACAGGTACTTTGTGGAAAATATTTGAATCATGTGTTATTGAACCAGTTATTGTCAATAGTGAGCTTCATTTGTTCTTGTGGACTTAACTATTAACAGTTCTGTGAATTTTTGTCAGAAATAGGAGCTAAATATCCTGCCATGGCCTGTTTCAGTGGTTCAGTAGTGGCAAAGTTGTATTTTAATTTTTGAGCTCATATTCAAGATTGACATTTTTCTGAATAACTGCCCTCAACCACTATTATTAAACACTGAATCACTTTGGAGATTCGCTTTTGCTGCAAACTATATGATGTTTCTTAATGAATCCAGTCTAAAATCACAAAGCAAAACAGTGTTTATGTGAAATTCTTACTGTGGTAAAGTCATTTTGACAAGAGCTAATGTTTGAATCATGACAAATGTTAAACTGTTGTATACACTTCCCATGTTATTAAATCAAGAAACAAGAGCTCCATTCCCACACACATTGCACAGATACATTATCTGAACTCAAACTACAGTTTCAGTAGTGTTTTATGGACCTCACTGCAAACCCAAAATAAATGTCTGTATTTCAAAATCCCTTTATCTGTAAGAGCTTCCACCTAATCTTCAATTGGAAGTGATTAATCTGTTAAAAAGCAACTACAAAATAAAAATCTAGGCCAGGTGCGGACTACAGGCTCATGCCTATAGTTCCAATGTTTGGGAGGCCAAGGTGTGAGGATCACTTGGAGTCAGAAGTTTGAGACCAGCCTGGATAACACAGCAAGATCCTATCTCTACAGGAAAAAATTAAAAAATTAGCTGTTGATGCCTGTAATCCCAGCTACTCAGGTAGTTGAGACAGAAGGATCACCTGAGCCCAAAAGGTCCAGGCTGCAGTGAGCTGTGATTACACCATTGCACTCCAGACTGAGCAACAGGAGTGAGACCCCCATCTCTAAAAAACAGTAAATAAAACCTCTAATAAGGCCTAGTGGAATCTTATAGAAATCTATAAATGCCTTTTAAGTAATAAATATGCTAGGGTAAAAATCTTATGCTCCCCAGGCGTGGTGGCTCACGCCTGTAATCCCAACACTTTGGGAGGCAGAGGTGAGAGGATTGTTTGCGTCCAGGGGTTTGAGACCATCCTGGGCAACTTGGCGAGACCTTGTGTCTACAATAACTTTTTTAAAAAATTAGCTGAGTATGGTGTCGCACTCCCATGGTTCCAGCTACTCAGAAGGCTGGAGAGGAAGGATCACCTGAGCCCCGCTAGTTGAGGATGCAGTGGCCATGAGCATGCCACTACACTCCAACCTGGGTGACAGAGTGAGAACTTCACTCAAAAAACAAAAAACCGATGCTCATGGACATGGTAGTTTTGGCAAGTACCTATTTGTGTGGACATTTTCAAAGATGAACTGTGTAACATCTCATTACAACTCAGTATTAACAGATAAACATATGCAACTGATTTTGATGACTGGTCAACACTAGCTCTGAACCTCAATTCTCCTCCCCCCCAAATTCCAATTCTTATTGGTAGACAGGCTTTGAAATTTTTTTTTAATTGCATTCTTTTATTACACTTGAATTTCATTGTTTAAGAGTCTTTTGGAGCCGGGCTCTATGGCTCAGCCTGTAATCCCGTGCCTTTGGGAGGCTGAGGTGAGTGCATTGCCTAAGCCTGCGGGTTTGAGACCCGCCTGGGCAGTGAGACCTCATCTCTACAATAAATCAAAAAATCAGCCGGGTGTGGTAGCGCCTGCCTGTAATTCCGGCTACTCGGAAGGCTGAGGCGGAAGGATCGCCGGAGCCCAGCAGGTCGAGGCTGCGGTGGCCGGGAGCGGCCACTGCACTCCAGTCTGGGCGACAGAGTGAGACGCCAACTTAAAAAAAAGAGTCTTTTGGAATTTTTTTCTCTTGTATCCAATATCTTAGATTTTTGCCTTTTGGCCCAGAAAAACTAAAACATTTGACATCTGACCTTTTAAGGATAAAAGAGATGGAACAAATAAGTAAGTGGATTTAGCTTTCCAGGTCAGTTCTTCCAAAAAGCAAGTTAGGGGCAGTTGTGTGGGACCTTCTGCTCCCCCTCTCAGGGACAGTTTTGGCTTAAAATCTTTGGATTTGACTACTTGGACTTAAAATCTTTGTCCTCTTTATGAGAACCAAGGGGACAGCTGTGTCTCAGCAACAAAAGAATGTAGCCCAGAGACCAGTTGCAAGCCTAAGCTCATCTGTGGACATGTCTGCCCTCAGATTACAGCTCACTCATCAGTTTGCCTGCTTAAAGGCAGTCATTACTTAGAAATAATAATAGTTCTATGTATGTTATATGACTATCTCATTTAATACACACAGCAACTTGACGAGGTGAATGGATCCTGTTCTTATCCTCTTTTCCCAGATAGAGAAAATTAAGGTCCCAAGGGACACTCTGGCATCTGGTGAGGCTAGCTTTTGATTCTAGCAGACTCCAGAGACCACCCTGCACCCCTTTACCAAACTCATTTGTAAGGACTGCTCAAAATGAATGCCCTGCTTTGAGAGGCATTACCTCTATTCCTAGTATGGAATAAGTATTTAGCGAACAGGCTTTGGAGTCAGGCAGGCCCAATTTTGAATCACAGATCTGTTATGTACTAGCTGTGTGTCATTAAGGACGTTGCTTAACATCTCTGAGCCTTGTTTTCCTCAACTCTAAAATGAGAATAATAACATTTACTTTGGAACATTCTTAGTGTTGGCTTTAAGTTTATAAAGCCTCAGTGTGATGGTTGGCACACAAGGGAGGACGATAGGATACTGAGGAGTCCTGCATGATGTCCCCTCCAGGCTCCACGGCTTGTGTGTGTGAGCACTTATTAAACCCCATCCTGCTCTTACCTGGGCCCAGGTTGGTATGGAGCCCCTAAATTCACCAACAGTCTCATCAGTCTAGGGCGTTTCTGGCAAGATGAGAGGGAAGAGGAGAGTTTGTTATTCTAGGACTGTATATAAAAATCCCTGAATTTCTACATGTTATTGATCTTACTCTTGGGATCCTGGGTCACCATCACCATTATAGAATATTTAGGAACCCCTTTCTTGGGCTTATAGAAACCTACAGGAGCATTTTTTCATGTGTGCTTTTCTTTCTTTCTTTTTGTTTTTTTGTTATGTGTTTTGTTTTGTTTTAGAGACAGGGTCTTGCTCTGTTGCTCAGGCTGGAGAGCAATGATATGCATGATCCTAGCTTATTGCAGCCTTAACCTCCTGGGCTCCAGTGATCCTCTTGCCTCATCCTCCTGGGTAGCTGGGACTACAGGTGCATGCCACCACACCTGGCTAAATTTTTTTATTTTTTGTAGAAATGAGGTTTTTCTATGTTGTTCAGGCTGGTCTTGAGCTTCTGACAAATGATCCTCCCACCTTGGCCTCCCAAAGTGTTGGGATTACAGGCATGAACCACTGTACTTGGCCCATGCATGCATTCTTTTCCAGTCTCCTTTCCATTCCCACTGGCAGTGTCTTGGCCTGGCCTTATCTTTTGCTGGACTCTCCTTGTTATAAGGGTGCCATTGAAGAAGTACTTATCATGGGCCAGTCTCTGTTCTGAAGAGTTCTCATTTTCCTAGCTCCAAGACTTTGGGCAAGGTACTTAACCTATATCTGGGTCTCCTCTTCCTCATCTGTAAAACAGAAATAAGAATATTGCCCACCTTATAGGTTATTATGGATTAAATGAGTTAATGCACCTGAAGCTCTGAGAACAGTGTCTGCCACCTACTGGGGCTTCATATTAGTTGTTCTGGCAGCCTGGGATATAACCTGAGATTCAGTAACAGGCCCAAAGCCATAGAGCTGTTAATTTGGGGGTCAGGGTTCAAACCCAGGTTGCAGACTTAAGCCAGTTTAGTCAACTGTTACCCCAAACTGCTTCCAAGCCCTGCCCACCCCACCTCAGCTCTGTCGCCCACCTCTTGTGCCTTAGGTCTATCCTTTACCTGATGAGTATTCTCACATATAAATGCTTCCCTCTTCTATTTAACATTCTATCCCTGTCACTGCCAGGATAGTGTTTAAGGTTCTGGAAAATTCATTTCCTGCTTACCCTCAGCCACCACCTGCCCTCTAGCCTCATGAGCCTCTCAAATGTGCCTCTTCCAGCCCTTGCTCCTGGTTTAATGCTCTCCTGGTCCTCATCATATCACTTCCCTTCAGGACCTGTAACCGGTGGTCCCATCTGTGTTGCATGATGCCTCATGTGTGCCCCTAATCTCCGCCCCTTGTAGCTGGTGTCAAAGTTATCGGTGTTCCTCTCCCTTTCCTCCCAAATGTTGCACTCCTGGAAGGCGAAGCGGTTTCTCCTTCCTCTCATATCTCCAGTGCATGGTGCATGTTGGGTGAATGGATGGATGGATGGATGGATGAAAGCACTTACTGCATGGATCATGACTCACTGCATGACTCACTTGACCTCCCGGGCTCAGGCAATCCTTCTGCCTCAGCCTCCTGAGTAGCTGGGACTGCAGGCGCGTGCCACCACGCCTGGCTAATTTTCTGATTTTTTAATAGAAACAAGGTCTTGCTATGTTGCCCAGGCTGGTCTCAAACTCCTGGGCTCAAGCGATCCTCCTGCCTTGGCCTCCTAAAGTGCCGGTATTACAGATGTGAGCCACCGCGCCTAGTTCTGGTTATTTTTTAAGCGTGTGCTAATTGAGCTGGAAGGGACTCCCTCAAGCAGGAATTGCTCAGGGAATCAGGGATGAAAGAAACACCATTTCACTCTTGTATCCAAAAGAAGTGTCTCAGGCTGGAGTGGGAGCAAGAGGCTGCTGACCCTACCTCCTCTGATTTTAGAGAAACAGTCTGTAGGATGCATTCAGCTCCTCCACTCATGACCATCACTTTGGGACAGATTCTTTTTGTTTTGTTGATGCAGATGAAAGCTCAGGGCTGGGGACCATTGTGGCTGGCCCCATGTGCGGCTCAGGTATCCTGGGTTGGTCAGGGTGAATAAGGTCGAGCTGTGCTCGCTGCCAAGGGCCCAGAGTCAGTTCAAGTATGTGGACCTGGCTGGCCTGGGAGACAGAGCAGGCATTTAGCCACTACCCAAGTCTAGAGAGAGGATGGTGGAAAAGACAAGAATAAGAGTTGCACCCAGAGAATTTTGTTTTTTGAACCGAAGGCCAATTTTAACAAAAGAGTCAAGTTTCTTTTGTTATTTGAATATTTAATAAATAATTACTTGTTGTATAGGCTTAAATTGAAAAATAAATATCTGTGAGTGTGGAGAGTTGAGGCCTAAGTTCCCAGCCCCATCTGGGTCCTATGTGATGCCTTCTGTGGGCACCTAATTTACCCCAAGGGCTATGGGTCAAGGGGCAGCTTAGGGGGTTTTAAAACAGAAAATAAGGCCTCTTCAAGATTAAACAAATAAACCTCAGGTTGTGAGGTGACAGCAGGTGTCAATTTACCGTCCAAGGAGACTATTTAGAAGCTTACAACAAGCCCTTGGACATTAACCTGCTCGGTCTTTCTAGAAAGTCTTTCTGAGGTGGCAGGGGTCAAGCCGAGTGGTCACCTTTGCCCGGGAAGAAGTGAGTCTGTGTCTTCTCTCCTTTCTTACTGTGGTCTAACTTGTAACCCCGAGGAAGGATTTGTGTTGGCATGGACTAAGTGCTCTCAAGTCACACCAGTATGGGAATCAGAACAGGATTGTGGTGACAAAACAGAACGTCTCTGGTTCAGTCCCCACACCCTTACCCATCCTTGCTCTCCACCCTAGTGCTCCCCAAGGCATAGCCTTCCCTTCTTGCCTCCCTCTGGCCCCAGTGGCTACAGGGATAGCCCCACTCTCCAGGCATCTTGGTGTGTACTCCAGCAGGCCTCCAAAGCACTTTCGTCCTCCTTTTTCCCTCCCTGACTGGGCCTCACAGCTGTAAAGGCCAGAAAGTGGAATGACCCTTTGCCACCAACAGGACTGTCATAGATCCCCCTGGGGCTGGGGATGGCGGGAGGGGTGTGCAGGGACACCTCAGAGCACACCCCTTCAGGACTCCTCTGGACAGTCCCACTGATGTGCCGTCCCCTGCCCTGGCTGCCCACTTCTCTCTTTCCTTGGAGGGGTTTTTTTTCCCCCTTCTTCCCTTGCAAACATCCCCTGGCGACTGCCTGGCAGGCCCACTGGACAGCGTCAGTCCTGAGGGCCCTGACTAGCTTCGCTTAGGCACTGACAGCATTAGGTAGAGCAGGATGTACGTATCCACAGGTTGGATTGGAGTGCCATTTTTGACATTTTCTAGAATGATACTTACTCTGACAAAAATCAGACTATAATTTAAAGTAGTTCCTAACTGTGATGAGATAAAGGCAATGAGCTTGCCAAACTAGAGGTATTCAAAGACTTTTTTTGAGTTCCTACAATAATAAACCAACTTTCCTTAGATTTAACAATTGTTTTTTGCTGAAAACATATTTCACCCCAAATTATTTCAGCACGCATCTCTAAAAAGTGAGCATTTTCTGCTTAACCATTAATACCAATTTCACAACAAACAGAATTGACAATAATTCCTTACTGTCGTCAAGTACCCGGTCCCTATGCAAATTTCCCTGTTGTTCTCAAACTATATTTTACTGCTGGTTTGTTCTAACCAGGATTCAATCAAGATCCAGATGTTGCATTTAATTGTTCTGTTTCTTAAGTCTCCTTTGATCTAGGATGGTTTGCTGTCTATATTTTGGATAATAGAAAAGTGTCCACCACTCTAGTATTTTTTATGGTTTCATTTTTAACATGTAAATCTTTGATCCCCTGGGACTTTATCCTATAGTATGTTGTGAGGCGTGGATTCAATATTCTGTGTTCCCAAATGACTGTCTCATTGTTTCAGGACCACTTATAAGTCCATCCTTCTCCCATCTTAGTTAAAGGTTTCACAATGACTGTTTAGCAGATGGTGACTGTCATTACTTGGATCTTCTGGACTTTCTGACGTGCCTTGTTGATTTGTTAACCTCTTCCCAAGCCTGTTTCACATGGTTTTGGTGATAGAGGCTTTGTGGGTGGTCTGAATAGCTAGTGTCCCCAATGTCATCACTTTTCAGGGTTTTCTGGGTTATACTTGCTTTGGTGTTTTTTTTCCCCATATGAATTTTAGAATAAATATACCTAATTTCAGAAGAAAATTCTTTCAATTATGAGCTGACTTGGGAGAACTGACTTCTTTTGAGTTGTTGAGTCATCTTATCCAAGGACAGAATTTTTTTTTTAGGATATGTCTTTTCATTTGTTAAAGACTTTTGTGTCTTTCAGAAGCATTTTAAAGTTTTTCTTATAAGAGTTTTCCACAATTCTTGTTGAGTTTATGCAGTGCTTAGGTGCTTTATTTTAATTGTTTCTGCTATAAGTGGGATTTTTCTCTTCCATTATATCTTTTTTTTTTTTTTTTTTGAGTTGGAGTCCTACTCCATCACCCAGGCTGGAGTACAGTGGCATGCTCATGGCCACCCCAGGATCTACCTGCTGGGCTTAAGCAATCCATCTGCCTCATCCTTCCAACTAATCGGAACCACAGGCATGCACTACTATGCCCGGCTAATTTTTTGGTTTTTATTGTAGAGACGAGGTCTTATCATGTTGCCCAGGTTGGTCTTGAATCCACGGGCTCAGGCAATCCTCTCGCCTTGGCCTCCCAAGGTGCTGGGATTACAGGCTTGAGCTACCACGCCTGCCTTATTATATTTTTTAATTGGCTATTATATGAATATATGAAGGCTGTTGGTTTTTATATTAATTTTGTATCCTGCTATCTTACTAAACTTTTTTGTTGCTTTTAGTAGTTTGCCTATTGAATTTTTTGCATTTTTCTAGTATGAAATGATATTATCTGCAAATAGAGATATTTTAATATTTTCCTCCCAATGTTTAACTTTTTATTCTTCTCTTTTATCTAATTACATTGGCTAATAATTATAATGCAATACTGAGTGATAAAGGCATAGTGGGTATCATTATCTCATTTCTGACTTTAGTGTGAATGTGTGAAATTGTAATATAATGAGAACCATATATCTGGTATTCATCCTCAGTTACTGGCATAGAGCTCCTAAAACCCTTGGAATTTCTGAGTGATTAGGGAAAGAAGAGGGTCTTTGGTAATTCACTATAAGCCCCTTTCAACCATACCTGAGTTTATACTAATGAGGATGGGGGCTGGTTGCCCGAGGAACCAACCACATGATTCAAGGTTTGGAGCTTTTCACCCCTGTTACTCACCTCTGGGGAGGGGAGAGGAGCTAGAGATGGAGTTAGTCATCAGTGGGCAGTGATTTCATCAAGACTATGTAATGAAGCATCCATAAAAACACGAAATGATGAAGGTCAGAGAACTTCAGGTTAATGAATGCATCCATGTGCCAAGAGGGCAGTGCACACCACAGCTCCATAAGAACAGAAGTTCCTGAGCTCAGGACCCTTCCAGGTCTAACCCCTTGTATCTCTTTAGCTATTCATTTTTATCCTTGATAATATCTTTTATAATAAATCAGTCAATGTAAGTAAATTGTCGAGGTCCTGTGGACCATTATAGCAGATTATTGAACCTGATGAAGGGATCATGGAAACTCCTGATTTATTTATAGCCAAATTGGTCAGACATACAAGAGCCCTAGGACCTGTGATTGGTGTCTGAAGTGGGAGCAGTTGGGACAGTCTTGTGGGACTGAGCCCTTACCCTGAGTCTGATGCCAACTTCAGGTAATTTCTGTCAGAATTGAATTGAATTATAGGACATCCAGTTGGTGATTGGAGAATTAGAGAATTGGTTGTTGGTATAGAAAAACCCATACATTTGGTGTCAGAAGTGCTAAGAATAGGGAAACTATTCTTTTAGAATGCCTCCAGTGTTTCTCCATTTAGTAAAGTCCCTTCTTATTTCTGGTAATTCTTTTTTTTTTTTTGAGTTGGAGTCTCAATCTGTCACCCAGACTGGAGTGCAGTGGCCGCTCCCGACCACCGCAGCCTTGACCTGCTGGGCTCCGGCGATCCTTCCGCCTCAGCCTTCCGAGTGGCCGGAATTACAGGCATGCACTACCACGCCCGGCTGATTTTTTGATTTATTATAGAGATGAGGTCTCACTGCCCAGGCAGGTCTCGAACCCGCGGCGGGCTCAGGCAATCCACTCACCTCAGCATCCCAAAGGCGCAGGATTATAGGCTGAGCCACCGAGCCCGGCTTATCTGGTAATTCTTTCACCTTAAACTTTACTTTGATTGTAATTAGTGCAGCTATACCAGTCACCCTCTGGTTAGGGTTTGTATGATCTTTTACCAACCTTTTATTTTCAGCCTTCCTTCCATGTTTTAGATGTGTCTTCTGTCAACACCATATGGTTGGACTTTATTTTTTTTATCCAATCTGAAAGTCTTTTTGTTTTTACTTGGACCTTCTATTCACTAAAATTTAATATAAGTACTGATATCTTTGGATTAAAACTACTTGCTTTTACCCGTGTTTTCTATTTTTATGCTCTCTTTTTCTTTTGAATTGGAGTCTCACTCTGTCATCCAGACTGGAGTGCAGTGGCTGCTCCCGGCCACCGCAGCCTCGACCTGCTGGGCTCCAGCGATCCTTCTGCCTCAGCCTTCCAAGTAGCCGGAATTACAGGCATGTGCTACCATGCCCAGCTGATTTTTTGATTTATTGTAGAGATGAGGTCTCACTGCCCAGGCGGGTCTTGAACCTGCGGGCTTAGGCAATCCACTCACCTCAGCCTCCCAAAGGCGCAGGATTACAGGCTGAGCCACTGAGCCCGGCTTATATGTTCTTTTTTATAGATTGTATAATTTTAATAATCATAATCATCGCCATTATTATTTGATTTCTTCCATCAGTCTGAAGTTATACAAAACCCTACTCTTCTTTTAGTGATTATTGTAGAAATTGCAAAGTAGGACATTCATTTATCAAAGACTAATGTTATCCAAGCACTTTTTACCCTGTGCCCAGACAATGCAAGGATCTCATAATATTTTTAACTGTAAACACTACTGAGCTTATATGCTATTATCACCATATTTTAATTTATACTTTTAACCTACAATAGATTATTGTTACTTTTTATAAAGTCAGTAGTTAGTAGGATTTGCCTACATTAAGATTGACCCTTTTTCTTACTCATTATTTCTTCCTGTAACTCTGAGCTTCCAGTTAGGATTATTTTCATTCTGCTCAAAGAATCCTCTTTAGTTTTTTAAATTGTAGTCTCTGGTAGTGATTTAGTCCATTTTTGATATTTGAAAAATGTTCTTTACCTTCATTTTTGAACGATCTTAATTTCCCGCGATATTAATTTTTTAACAACTTCAGAATTTTAAAAAAGTGTCAAAAATAGTACAGAATTCTCATATACTCCTCATCTAGTTTCCTGTAATATAAACATATTGTAGAACCATAGTGCAATTAGGAAAATCAGCAAAATTAACATTGTTACTCTGCTGTTAACTAATCTACAGGCTGTGTTCCAATTTCGCCAGTTGTCCTGCTAATAATATTCTTTTTGTAGACAAGGATCCAATCCAGGATCATGCACTGCATCTAGCTGTCATGTCTGTTTTGTTTCTTTTAATCTGGGATGGTTCCTTCGTCTTTATCTTTCCTGACCTTGACACTTTTGAAAGGTTCTTGCCAATTATTTGGTAGAATTTTCTTCAGTTTTAGATTTTCTATTGCTTTCTTGTGATTAAATTCTTTTTCATTTTTGGCAACAATACCAAGAAGCAATGTTGTATCATTCTCAGTATATCATATCAGGAAGTACAAGCTTTTGAAATATGTCATTATGGATGATGTTAACATCAATCACTTAATTAGTTAACTGGTTAGAGGGGCATTTTTCAATTTTCTCCAGGTGGTAGTTTTTCCTTGATAAGTGTTTTTGTGGAAGGTACTTTGAGACCATGGGGATTTGTTATCTATTGTTGTGTAACAAATTACTCCCAAATTTAGCACCTTTAAAATAAGAAACATTAGCCTTCAACACTAATACCAAATAAACAAATACAGGGTAAAGTGTTCATTTATTTTTTTGTGAGGGAAAACGAAAGATTTTTGGTTTCAGTCTAACCGTCTGTTCATTTACCAAGTTGCCAAGGAAGTAGTTGACTAGTAGCACTCTTAGTGGAGACTCAACAACAGCCCAAGGATGTTGATGGACCTATTTAAAATGTGATCCATTGTTGTTGTTTGTTTTGTTTTGTTTTGTTTTGAGTCAGAATCTCACTCACTGCCCAGGCTGGAGTGCAGTATAACGATTATGACTCACTGCAGTCTTGACTTCCTGGGCTCAAGCGTTCCCCTCTGCCTCAGCCTCCTGAGCAGCTGAGACTATAGGTGTACACCACCCTCCCCAGCCAACTTTTTCTAGTTGTTGTATTTTTTTTGTGGAGATGAGCAAGGTCTTGGTATGTTGTCCACCCTAGTCTTGAACTCCTGGGCTCAAGCCATCTTCCTGCCTTAGGCTACCAAAGTGCTGGGATTACATGAGCCACCATGCCTGACCTGATCCGTGTTGATGTATGTATAATGTATGATGTGTATGATGCATATATAAACTGGTATCACCACACCACTATCCAAATAACAAACAATGCCACTTCCCCCAGCCCCCTGGAAGCTGCCCATACAGCAAGGTCTCCCAGCTTCCTGCTTGCTTGCTCCAGGCAAACCTTGGCAGCAGCCCTGTGCTGACACAGGTGGGCAGTGGCACTTATTGTGGGTACTGAAGCAAGTGGCAGGGGATACTGAACAAATGCTGCATGGGTCTTTAGGTCCTGTTTGAATCCCCTTTGTGAGAAGGGGAAAGCCCTCCTAAGATATGAATTTGGGTTTCTGTGTTCCCATCTGTGATTATCCAGGTGGTCGGGGACCTACAGAAACCTTCCTCTCATGATGCCCTTCCAGGTGTCTTGTGAGAAAATTCAAGAATTGAGGACTTTAGGTCAACATATGCGGCCTGAGGGCCATTCCTGCCAGGAATAGTTAGAACGGGGTGGGGGTGGGAAAGGTAGAGACACAGAGCCTGGCCCGTGGGTCTGGAGGTCCTGAGCATCTGTGCTGGGGCCAGGTATCACTGTGGCTGCCTAAAGTTTTGTTCCATCATCCTGAGTATCTGGGAGAGGGGTTGAGAAACAAAAAAGTAGACAAAATAAAGTTTACACAAAACTTTCCCAAGGCATATATCCAAATTGCCGTGTTTCTGGAACCCCAGTAAACCCCAGGAACCAGGGCTGAGATGTGGGAATTTGGGTCCTAAATCAGAAAGACACTGAACATTTTGGATGGGCAAGCAGACAGAGGGAGAAAGACCTCTTAAAGTCTGTGTTGTCTGTAATAAGAGAAAAAAATATTGCCAGGTGTGGTGGATCACGCCTGTAATCCTAGCACTTTGGGAGGCTGAGGAGGGAGGATTGCTTGAGCCTAGGAGTTCAAGACCAGCCTGAGCAGTATAGTGAGACCTCATCCCCTCAAAATATCAAAAAATTAGCTGGGCATGGTGGCACACATCAGTAGTCCCAGGTACTCAAGAGTCTGAGGTGGAAGGATTGCCTGAGCCTGGAAGGTTGAGGCTGTGGTAATTTGTGATTGTGCCACTGCACTCCAGCCTGGGCGACAGAGTGAGACTCAAATAAAAGAAAAGAAAAATATCTGGGCAACTCCTAGAAACTGCAGAGAAGGGTAATGCTACAATGTTTCTACAAAAGAAGATACAGTATGTGGAAAAGATAGTGGGAAACTGGTTACTATCAACAGGCTGTAGAAAATGTCAGTGGCTCTGTCTTCAGTGTGTTATGAATGTAGAAATTATTTATAAAGGCCTTGCCCTTGAGTCCTGTAACCCAGACTCTCCTACAAAGCTGGAAGCTTCCTGCCTTACATCCTGCACTTGGAGCATCAGGGAAACCTGGAACCTTCTTTCAGAAAACCGTTCAAGTCTTTGCCTTTGGTTCAATGCAAGTTAGACTGACAGCCAGTTCACCTTTGGAGAGAACATTCCTAGAGTGCTGCTCCATGGTTTGAGCACTGGTGACAAAGCTGTTTGGAAGGAGACACTTGTGAGGCATTGAGCTCCTCAGAACTGGCATTTTCTTTGCTTCCTTACCCAAAAGCAGTGGCTGATTATGGTTTCAGGATAATAATTCTGTTTAGTACAGTAAACTATTATTTAATGCCTGCTACCATATCACCTTGAATCTAAGATAATTGTCACTTGTAAAATGGACCATTAATTTATAATAGCTTTGCGGAAAGAAGGAAAAGAAACACCGTAGCGTAAATGGGCATAAACTAGTCTTGATGGTAAGGCTGGTTCTAATACTAGAATCATTGTATGAGAAAAATAAGTGCACTTATCAGAATCAAGGGAATAAGTTGCCATGTGATGAGAAGAAAAGGCACTGAGAATCACAATAGAAATAAGAATTCTCGTTGGACGCCATCGCTCGTGCCTGTAATCCCAGCATTTGGGAGGCTGAGGTGGGAGGATTGCTTGAGCCCAGGAGTTCGAGATCAGCCTGGGGTATGTAGCAAGAGTTCATCTCTACAAAATACCAAAAAATAAGCCAGGCATGGTGGTGCAGACTTATCGTCCTAGCTACTTGGGAGACTGAGGAGGAAGGATCACCTGAACCCAGGAGTTTGAGGCTGCGGTGAGTCACAATTGTGCCGCTGCACCCAGCCTGGAAGAGAGAGTAAGGCCTTGACTTAGGGAAAAAAGAAAAAGACGAATTCTCTGTTATTAAGAACCTTGCTTCAGCTGATGGGATTTGTTACACAGACTTGTAGGTTACAAGTATCTGGGGTGCCGTGGGTTTCCTCAGGCTTGGAAGTTTCTTGTAGAAGTCCCAAGGGAACAAAGGGGGATGGTTGTCTCAGATGCACAGCCAGGCTGGTGGGAGTTCAAGGTGGGCAGGGCCAGCTACCTACCCCAAGGGTTCCCTTCCGTGGCACCTGACAGCTGCCCCTGCCACTGCCCCTGCTTTCTGAACACATGCAGCAGGCCCCTTGTTCATGGCCCTGGCATGACCCCTGGCTTCCTTTCATCCTTCCTGGGCCATGCTCCCATGCTGCTCAACCCAGAGGTCACCAGCTAGCTCAAAGACTGAGTCCCTAGGGCCAAATGCCCTAGTTGGAGCTCATGGCATTAACTTTTCTCAGAATAGGACTTGGGACCCTGCACTTCTGAGTATTAGAACCTCCATTTCCACAGAGTCTCACTCTCTCACCCAGGCTGGAGTGCAGCGGCACCATCACAATCATGGCCACCATATCCTCGACCTGCAGGGCTCAGGCAATCCTTCTACCTTAACCTTTCATGGAACTGGAACTACAGGAGTGTGCCACCATGCCTGCCTAATATTTTGATTTATGCATCGATGAGGTCTCATCAAGTTCCCCAGGCTAGCCTTGAACACCTGGGCTCAGGCAATCCTCTTGTCTTGGCTTTCCAAAGGGCTGGGATTATAGACATGAACCGCTGTACCTGCCCACAGAGGGTAAAACTTTGAATGATGGTTGAGTGAAATGTGAGATGGAAGATTTATTAGAAATTCTTGGGTTTTTTTTTCCCCAATTGTAAAAATAATTCATTCTTATTAAATACCCCCCTCAATAAGTGAATAATGAGGAGAAAGTAAAAATCTCCCAGTCGTTTCCTGTAGTTTTGATGAACACTTTGGAGTATATGCTTCTAGAATTTTATATGCAAGTATAAAAATGGGGTACTAAAAAGGATATTTTAAAAAGATACTGAGAAATTAGATACTATGTAGATACTATACTCTAAAAAATGTGAGAATAAACAAAGTTTTCTGAAGCTGTTTTATTTTTCAGTTGTCAATGTCATGAGTATATCCCCCCACAAATGAATCCACATACCATCACCTTGTCCTTCTACTTACTACTGTGTCCTGTTCCCTTGGCATGGCAGATCTATTTAACCAAGCCCCTGTTGAGGGACACAGGTTGTTTATAATGTTTTTTGATTTAGTAAATGATGAAAACAAAAGCTATAAGGAAAATTTACCATCATCTTAAATACTCATCTAGTTATTTTTATAGGATAAATTTTTGCAGGTGAAACTACTAAAACATGCATGCATTTTTATATTATAATGCGCATTTCAAATAGCCCTCTGGAAGTGGTTCTTTCTTCCTTCAAGACAGTACAGCACAATGACCATTTCCTTCTCTCGGGCTTCCATTTTTTTCTGATTGACTATACACTGGCTCATGATCTGAGGATCTACTTACATATGTGTCACTTTTCTATTCGGTTGTTCCTCTTTTTAATTGTTTTTTTTTTGTTTTTATTATCTTAAACTTATTATAAAATATCTAATATGTATGAAAAGCTATAAAAATTCTACAGATAAATGTATTTACTCACCAAACACTTAAAAAAATAATAGTACTAGTGTAGCTGATACCATTTCTTACTGATTTTTCAAGAGCCTTTTCCAGATTAAGGTAATCACTTTGTGGCTGTTTTATGTATTGCAAATGTTTCCCAGTTTGCCCTTCATGTTTTAATTTGTCTACGATGTCTTTGACATGTGGATGTTATACATTTTTGTGTAATTATAAAAGAAACAATGGCTTGTTTGCTTTGTAATTTTTGACTTTTCTGTCATGCTAAGAAAGACCTCTTTGCTCCAGGATAATATAAGCAAGTATTTTTCTTGACCTTTTTTTTTTTTTTTGAGTTGGGTTCTCACTCTATTGTCCAGACTTCTGTGCAGTGGCACGCTTCCGGCCACTGCAGCCTTGACCTGCTGGGCTCCGGTGATCCTTCCGCCTCAGCCTTCCAAGTAGCTGGAACTACAGGTGCGCGCTACCACACCCGGCTAATTTTTTTATTTATTGTAGAGATGAGGCCTCACCAAGTTGCCCAGGCAGGTCTCGAACCTGCGGGCTCCGACAATCCACTCACCTCGGCCTCCCAAAGCAGAGGATTATAGGCTGAGCCACCGAGCCTGGCCTTTTCTTGACTTTTAAGATCTTGTTTCCATCGAAATATTCTATTTGGAATAGACAGTATGTTTGTATGTTGGAATTAAAAATACACTTCTATATTACTGAAGAAATTGAGCATTGCTGTTAGAATAAACTTATCAACCTGGTGATGTGAGTTAGGTCAGACGGGGGGTGAGGGGTCTGCAATGCGGTGCCGTGCAAAAGATGCAAATAAGTTAGATTGGAAAATATAGTTTATTTAGAAAGAGAGAGGAGAGTTACCTCCCCAAGGTAGGGGAGGGGGCCAAAGCTTAGGAAAACATGGTAGCTATAACTCAAAGAACCACATAGCCAGACCAGAGCCTAGCAAAGCAATGGCGAATGGCTGTTTGAGGTTGAATGCTTTTAAACCTTCCCTTTGATAGTGGCAGGTCATTAAGGTGATTGGGTGATGGTCTTTTTCATGTCATCACAAACGGGACAGGTACACAATGAAGGACAGCAGGCAGGTGGGTGGGTTAGTCATATGACTGTTGCCAAGGGGATGGGGTCTGTTTGTGTCATGAAGAGCTGATTAGGTTAACTTGTTTCTTATGGGGGAGGCAAATACTAATAGAAAAGGTAATTAATGCAAAACAAGCTGGGGAGGGCTTGTAAAACAATTATCAATAGCTACCTCTGAGAAACCTGTTCTGTCCTTGATTAGAGGGCAAATTAAAGTGAACTGCCAGAAGAACAGGACAAAGATAAGCAATGTTAAAATGACTGCTCTTTGGTTATACTGAATCCATTTTTGACTTTTCAAAGTGAAAATATATTGCCTTAATTTATGCATTTCTGGTACAGGTTGAGCTTCCCTAATCTGAAAATCAGAAATCTTAAATGCTCCAAAATCTAAAACTTTTCGAGCACTAATATGATCCACTAGTGACAGATGTCACACGTGACCTCATGTGCTTTGGTAAAAGGTTCGGAGTTTTTAATCAGGTTAAACAGTCATCTACCCTATAGCCAAGAGATTCCACTTCTGACTGTTTCCCTCAAACATAATAAACATGTGATAGAGTCTTTCCACATTAGTTATAGTTATTATGGAATTATCTAACACAGCAAATGCAAAATTAATTTATCTAAGCTAGACTTATTTTACTACAAATCACACACTTTTCTTAGAGGTAGAGAGAGGAGTCAGTGTACTTTAATGTCCAGGTGGGCGTCACCTTTTGTTACACCTTTTTTTCTCCAGATGCCATGCAGGTTATGTTGGTGGATCCGGTCTTGTCTGAGGAGCCCAGAGATTGTGTACTCTGTCAACTTGAATGTGCTGGTCTTAGACATGATTAGCAGTTTGGCAGGCTCTGCCACCTGCTCCTCTACTTGTAGGTTGAACCCATTATGAACCTATTATGCATCCCTAATGGGTTCACCCTGAAAAGATGTCATAACCTTTAGCTGGGCTTGGTGGCTCACGCCCATAATCCCAGCACTTTGGGAGGCTCAGGTGGGGGATCACTTGAGGTCAGGAATTCAAGACCAGCCTGGGTAACATAGTGAGATCTTGTCTGTATAAAAAAAAACTAGCTGGGTGTGGTGGCACGTGCACATAGTCCCAGATACTCTGGAGATCAGGTGGAAGGGTCGCCTGAGCCCAGGAATTTGAGGATATGGTGAGCCATGATCATGCCATTACACTCCAGGCTGGGCAACAGAATGAGACCCTGACTCAAAAAAGGAAAAAAAAAAAGATGTCATAGCCTTTCCTGGAGGTGGGCAGCTATAGTGGATTGATATTCATTAGGTGCTATGGCCATAACTAAGATTCAGACCAGGGCTGTCCAACCTTGGAGCTTTCCTGGGTTGCATTGAGTAAAGAGGAATTGTCTTGGGCCACACATAAACTATATAATATAGTTAGTGTGTGTGTGTGTGTGTGTGTGTACACACACACACACACACACACACATATATAGTGACCTTAAAATTTTTTTTATTATAAAGTTTAGAAAAATGAGAACAATATAAAACTAGTGGGAAATTTGACCTTTTTTTTTGAGTTGGAGTCTCACTCTGTTGCCCAGGCTGGAGTGCAGTGGCATGCTCATGGCCACCACAGCCTCGACCTGCTGGGCTTAGGTGATCCTTCCGCCTCAGCTGACTTTGTTTTTGTAAAACTAATCTATCAATATCTGGTTTGATGAAAGTGGTTGCAATTGTTAGTGAGTTCTAAAGGGGCTTATCAGAAATGTTTGTTTGGATTTTGCTCTTCGTGTGCTTCATAATTGAAAACTGCTGCTCACAAATATATGTGCTGCCAAGAAGTGATGTCATAAATAAGGTGTGATGGTGAACTTCAAAAATGGAACTACACATGGGATTACAGAGAAAACAAATACTAAAAGACATATGATGTTAAAAGATTTTGTGGGGCCACATTACTAGCGGTCCTGGGCTGCATGCAGCCCGTGGGCTGTGGGTTGGACATGTCTGATTTAGACTCTCAATTCATAGTCACACACTACATACCTGAATTGACATCACTATATTATTTCTTCACAATCAAACTGAGCAAAGATGCTGCAGCCATTGAAGACGCCCTACGAGGTGCACCTGAAGGAGAAACCCTGGGCTGTTGCCAAAGATCTGGTAGCAAAAGCATAGAAAAAGCACAACAGCGACCTCCCTCCACCAGCATTGGTAGGGCGGGAGCTCCTGTGGGGAGGGAGCCAGGGTTTGCGATTTTCATGGCCCTCTATGTGGTGTGTCCTGCCTGTTTTGCATTTCAGAGAGAAAGAAAGAGAATAGGTTTGGTCCACAGCAAACATCGGGTCCATTATTTCCTAAGAAATATGCGGATGCTGGGATTCCTGGTCCCCTAGCACTTTGAATTACAGAGGTGGGAGGTTGTAGGAAGAGGAGAAGGAGCTAGAGCAAAGAATAAGGAGGATTTGGGGGAAAGCATATGCTTTTTTTTTTTTTTTTTTGAGTTGGAGTCTCACTCTGTCACCCAGACTGGA
>NW_007259877.1:173559-175199 GCF_000164805.1 Carlito syrichta
CGAACCCGTGGGCTCAGGCAGTCCACTCACCTCAGCCTCCCAAAGGCGCAGGATTACAGGGTGAGCCACCGAGCCCGGCTAGCATGTGCTTTTGTTCCAAGATATGCTATTGTTACTCTCTGGAATTATTATTATTTTGTAAGAATTAGAGTCTCCCTTTGTCGCCCAGGCTGGAGTGCAGTGGTGCAATCATGGCTCACTGCAGCCTCGAATTCCTGAGTTCAAGTGAGCCTCCCGCATCAGTCTCCTGAGTAGCTGGGCCTGCTATTTTTAATATCACCTATTTCGCCCACTTTATCTCATTAACCTTTAAAACAGGCCGGGCTTGGTGGCTCAGCCTGTAATCCCAGCACTTTGGGAGGCCGAGGTGAGTGGATTACCTGAGCCCGCGGGTTCGAGACCGGCCTGGGCAACTTGACAAGACCTCATCTTTACAATAAATCAAAAAATCAGCCAGGCGTGGTAGCGCATGCCTGTAATTCCGGCTACTCGGAAGGCTGAGGTGGAAGGATCGCCGGAGCCCAGCAGGTTGAGGCTGCGGTGGCCGGGAACGGCCATTGCACTCCAGTCTGGGTGACAGAGTGAGACTCCAACTCAAAAAACAAATCAAAACAAAAAAAACAATCCAGGGAGGTAAGCAGGGTCATTCCCCTTTTGCAGACGGGGAACCCAGAGCGGTCAAGAGGCTTGTTCTCGATCGCACAGCCACAAAGGGCGAGGGCTGAGGTCCAGAACAGACGTCCTGGAGCTTCGTGGGCATGAGAGTCTTGTCCATGCAGCCAGGACATGTGTCCCAGGGCTGCCCCTGCTGCTCTCCTCGGTTGCATGGGGGCTGCTGAGCTGACAAGGCCATTGATCTTGCAGGAGCTTCCCAAACTACTCCAGCGTGAAAATCTTCCAGCAGGATCCTCCACAGGGCAATGAGGCAGGAAATTTACGGCTTAGCCCGATTAACGGGCCAGGCAGTTAAGAGTTCTTTGCCAAGCTATGAGCATAATTTAAAGTCACCAAGGCAGGAGGAAAGGCCCCATAACTCACATCCTTAAAGGGCTCTTAGAACAAGAGACACGTTGGATCATTGGAAACATCTCTGCTCCTCCTGCCAAAAAAGACCAGCGCATTTCTGAGTATTTCAGTCGAAGAACAAGGAATCCGGATTAATATACTTGGCAGAGAGAAGTGAGGAAAAGACTCACAGGTCATAAATTTCTGGCTGATATTTCCTTTGTTGTTTTCTGATGGACATGGTATTTATTTAACCACAGTCTCAGTCGACACACCCCTCCCCCACCTTGTAAATGCCATCCTCTTAGCTGAGTCATTTTTCATCATATAGAATTGAAATGCTGCCAGGACAGCAGTTGATAGGATTGCAGAAACGATGCTGGAGAAAACAGTGCGAAGAGGACCAGGACAGGAGCAGAAGATGCCATTTGAGTCCTGGCCCTTTTACCACGGGCTGTATGATTTTAGGAGCCTCACTTACTTCATCCCTCTGGGCCCCAGTTTCCTCCTCTGTGAAAGAGTTTGGACAAATTGTCCTGTTGGGTTTGAAAGCTCTGTGGATTCCTGGCAGTTGTGACAACCACCATGTTATCATTCTTCAGCATCTGGAAGTAATACTCTGCTGACCCCCCCCC
>NW_007259877.1:175219-185376 GCF_000164805.1 Carlito syrichta
CGCCGCCCCCCCCCCCCCAGAGCATTCTCTCTATATGTTAAAAAATGACATTTATCACTTTTTATCTCAAGTTCTAGTTATTTATGAACTGAAACTTTTTTTTTTCTCCACAAGTGGATTATGAGGGCTTTTGGCAGGGTGTCTTGTCTTTCTCGTCCTCGCATTTCCAAAGCCCCAACGCAGTGCCTGGCCTGCGGTTGTCACCTAATAAAACTCTGTAGCGTGACTGAAAAGCAAATGAATAGGCAAAGATGCCCCCTACTCACTATTTGTCCTCAGGTAGGGTGACTTGATGTAGAGTTTTTTTCTTGGAAAACATATTCTTTCTGTTGGACACAATGTATGCATTTCAAAATTCAGAACTGGAAAGAGATTTCATTTTTTTCCAAGATGCTATCATTTTAGAAGAATCTTATTAAAATGTTTCCCGATGGTGTCTCTTTTTCTCAGCAGGCTTTCAATCAAAGCGGCAACGCTTTCCATGTTTTCTGGAAGATGCTGCTCCACATGCTTTTTCTCGGGTGTTCTCTTCTCCCTGCTCCAAGTTGATTGTGATTGTGTAGCAATGATCCTCCCTCTCACCGTGGACAGAACACACCCACTGAGGCTGGGCCCGACCAGGTTGGCATGCTTAAGCCAATGGAATGTCAGCACATGTGATGCAGGCAGAGGCCTCAGGTGTGCTGCTGTGGTTTTCTTTGCCCCTGTGCGTCTGCCATTTATCATGGAAAGAACTTGGGAAAGAGACCAGAACCCAAACCGAGGCCTGGATCAGCTAAAGCACAATAGCTGCAACACCTTGATCAAACTCAATCAGGAGAGACTGTGTGTTGACATCGTGTGGCATGAGTACAGGAATAGTTGACCCACACTTTGGATTTCCAATTTTGTCCGGGTAGGTGTATACTTTGCCCAAAAGTTCTGCACCATTTACAAGGGGGGACACCAACCCCCCCCCAGAATTTATTTATAAATTATTGTGCATTCTTACATATTTAAACTTTAGTCACCTTCCAAGTATTGTTTGATGCAATCCACCTATCAAGATGCTTTTTCTGCTGCTCTAAACAGTTTTTGAACTCGTTCATTTAAATGCCTTTTAATGCTTCTGCCATTTTTTGTTGCCTCTTCCGCATTGGCAAAATGTTTCCCTTTGAGGACTTTTTTCATCTGGGGAAATCAGAAAAAAGTCACTTGGACAAGATTGGGTGAACAGGGAGGCTGGGGCACTGGGATCATTCCCTTTTTGGTCAAAAACTGCTGAACACTCAGTGCGGTGTGGGCAGGTGTGCTTGTAAATCACCCATCAAGAAATGGGCAAATGTGTTGAAAGAATCTCCCCACCAAAATTCACTGAAGCAGAATGCAGCCTATCACAACAACACTAGCTGGTACACAGATACTGATGGGTTCCTAGAACACTTACCTAGTGGTGGAAGCCTGTACTACAAAGGGCCTGCCTTCCAAAAAGATAATTCTTTTGGGGGGGAATCCCCCTCATATGTCTTTGTGCCTTTTGGGATAGAAGTGTCTTGGCTTAGACAACTTTTTTCTTCTTATGGTGACAGGTCCGTGAAATAAGTAACTTCTGCAAACACAAGCCCACAATTTGAGAGTTAAGTTTGAAATCTTTGATTCTGTAGGGTTGTGTCTGCCCTTAATTTATTATTTATATTTAAAATAATTTGAAACATGAATTCTGGAAACTTTATATGATTTACCAACTTTTCAAAATTGACACATATATCACGTGTCACGTTTTATAGACTCAGAAGTTCCAGATTGTTCTTGCTTATTGAAACAATGGCTGGCATAAAACCCTTTTAAGGATTTTAAGAAATTGAAAAACTAAAGTAGACCTAAAAAAAGGGCATTCTTTTTTTTTTTCCTCAATGAGATGGAATTCACATAACACAAAGCTAACCATTTTGAAGAAGGGTATGCATCTTAATCTACTCTAATAAGTGGTCAACTACTTCTTTCATTTTAAATGTTATGGTAAAACACAATAGGCCAGAGTCAGAGGTGAGAAGAAGCCAGGAGCAGCTGGAGAAAAAGGAGAGAAAGTGGGTGTGAGGAATTGTCTGGACATAGACTCATTCCTCCTGTCCCTGGCTTCTTTCTGCCCCCTCCCTCAGGAAGCAACTTCTGTCCAAGGCTGTCTCTGAAGCATATGCATATTCCCATTAAAGGCCTAGTAATGAGGGATTCAGGTGACCATCCCTGCATTTCATCAAAGCTGAAAAGTGTATAGTCATCACTGTTAATCATTGTAATTGTACAACATGCTGTTGGAATTTGAATGACTAACTTGATTGCTTTAATTATAAAAACTGCTTGCTATACTGCCCCAAGGCATGGATTCTTCACCGACCTGCTGCCATCGGTGACTCCCATAAGTTTTAATAAACCAATGTCTTTCCCTGCTGGACTTCCGGGTGACTTCTTTGGAATAGGTGAACAGTACATGCAAGCCCTCTCAGATTCGGAGCTACCACGTTACAGTGGGACTGAAAGGAGAGAAAACTGGGAAGGAATGAAGTCCCCAGGTGATGAATCCACAGCTGCCTTCAGCTCCCTGCCCTGTGCTGGCGGCATGGGGATTCTAATGAGAACTCTGTGTTCTGTGTGTCGGGGGAAATGCAAGGCAGTGGGGTAGGGAAGGGGGCTGGAAAGGGTGGGCTAATGCTCCCTAGCAGCTACTCGTCAATGCGGGAATCGGATCATTCCTAATTGCATATCCTCTTGGAGCCAGTGGAGAAAAAATGGAACTCACAAACAAAGTTTTTTGGTTTTGTTTTCCATTTTTGCTCTTTTTGCCTTCTCAAGGCGGGAGGTAAAGACATCGAAAGTCCTTGACTTGGACACTAGTCTAAAATGTCTCTTAGGCTCAAGGTATTTTCCTGGCTTGTGAGGCTGGCAGCATTCCTCCTTCACTGGGATGGCTCCTCGTCACCCTCCTCCCACAGCCCACCACACCCTGGGGACAGGGGACAGGGCCACCCTCCTCCCTCACGCCCTGCTGAGGTCTGGGGACTCCTGGGGTTCCCCAAGACTCTTCGGGGGGTTATGCATGGTGAAAGTCATTTTTCATGAGCCTAAGGTATGACTAGCTTTTGCTCATTCGCAAGCGTATAAAGTGGAGTTTTCCAGCGGCAGCATGATGTGCGAGGGGTACACAGCTGGAAGGCAGACACAGACGTGGGGTCCAGCTGGCTTCCATTCGGCCAGAAGCTCACAAGGTTGCCACTCCCACACATTTTTTACTTTTGGAAAATATGTTTCATAAACATGTTTTTTGTATGAATATGCAATGATTCTTGTATTTGTAAAATGTCTCGGTTCGAATGTGAAAAGGACTGATAGCTGTTTCCCACATTCAGAGAAACACTTGGAATCTGTATTTTTTATTTTATTTTATTTTTTGAGTCGGAGTCTCACTCTGTCGCCCAGGCTGGAGTGCATAATTACGGCTACCGCTGCCTCAACCTGCTGGGTTCAGGCGATCCTTCTGCCTCAGCCTTCCAAGTAGCTGGAACTACAGGCATGTGCCACCATACCCGGCTAAGTTTTTGATTTATTATAGAGACAAGGTCTCACCATGTTGCCCAGGCTGGTCTCGAACTCCTGGGTTGAGGCAATCCTCTCACCTTGGACTCCCAAGTGCTAGGATTACAGGGATGAACCACTGCACCTGGCCCTATTGGCGTCTTTAAAGATCTTAAGATCAGAAAGCCTGAGGACGGCGGCTTGGGAGGAACAAGCAGTATTTCTGCAACTACTGCACATCTGTGCTCCGCCTGTGGAAATAAAAAGAAGATTGCAAGATGGCCCCCTGGGCTGGCTTCAGGTTCTGCTTGGGACAAGGTTGCAGGGGACTGTACTACTGCTGGGTTGGCCCACTGTGGTGAGCTCTGTGGGCACCACACCTTCCCAGTGAAGGCTTTAAAAGCCATCTGGCCTGGACCCTCCAGATCCTTCAGGCCACCTGCTGTGTGGTGCCTGAGGCCTGCCAAAGGGGGCATTTTCACAGAGAGACTGAACATATAAACAGTGGTGAGACTGGTAAAAAATAAACTCTGACCACAACCTCAGCAGTGACCATCCTGGGTAGGAAACCACAAGGTCTGCAGCCATTGGCCCCCAGTGGCCAGGACTTGGTCAACGACTGCCAACTTCCCTAATTTTTGCTCTGATTTCCAACTCAGAACCAACCAGAGAATGTCAAATCTCCCAAAACCAGTCCTAGAGGATGCCGTGCAACCAGCCAGCCACCTACAACTTCCACGTGTGATAGCCACCTGTGGTTGTCCCTTAGGTCGCTCTGAAACTTGTTCCCTCCCTGCTTGCTTTTGAGTCCCTACCAAAGGCAACTATAAGAGATTGAATGGTGTAACCCAGAAATTCGTATGTCGAAGTCCTAACCTTATTTGGAAATGGAATTCTTGCAGATGTCTTTAGTTAAGTTGAAGTAACTTCTGGAGTAAAGCAGACCTTAATCCAGCATAGCTAGTGCCTTATAAAAATGAGAAACATGGACACAGGGAACACGCATGCGGGGAAAACACTATGTGAAGACGAAGACCAAGATGGGGGTGATGCTTCTATAAGTCAAGGAATGCTAAAGACTGCCAGCAACCAGCAGAAACTGGGAGAGATGCTTGGAACAGATGCTTCCCTGGTGCCTTCAGGGGCAGCATAGCACACCCTGACCTCACACACTTCCAGCCTCCAAGATGTGAGAAGTAAAAGCCTGCTGTTTATGCTGTGCAGTCCATAGCTACAACACCCCTAGCAAAGGAATCCAGCAAGTGGCAGTGGCTGACTGCCTTGCTACGGCAAGTTTGTTCTCATTTGGTGGTCTTCACCTGTCTCCACAGCACCCATGCTGTGAAAAGGACAGGCTTTGAGGTGAAGTTCACAGGACCCAGACTTTCAGTCAGTGTGGAGCAGGTAAGACCGACAGAAGCCCTTTCGTGGGCTATGGGTGTTCACTCTTGACCTGGTCCGAGGGATCTCCTGACACAGTCCAGGAAGCCCTGGCCTGGCCCTGGTGGGCCTTTGCGCTCTCCTGCCCTCACTTCTGGGGTATGTCATCAAAGAACCCCCCATGAAGTGTCCTGGGCCTAAGCTCCAAACCACAGTGCAGGCCTCATCCTGACCCCCTCCCCCAACCGCAGGAGCTCTCAAGTGGTATGGAGCCCTGGAAGTCTGTGCTGGTGCTTTTATTCCTACTGTGTAAAGTGATTGGGGTTCATTCACAGGTCTTTGTTCAGCCTTCCTTGTACTGGGGGAACCAGAGGCTCTCTCTCCCCATGGCGGGCTGAGGCAGACTGGACAGGAGTTATTCTGAGATCAGCACAGTCTGTACAGGTAACAGTAATAGTATTTTATTGCTGAAGTCGTGTGGGAAATGTTGGGCTGGGGGAGAAGAATGGAGATGAGTTTAAAAATAGAAGGCTGTAATTAGCAAAGCATGGATTTGTTCTAGAAGGCATCAATTACTACGGCAACCACACAGCCCAGAATTTCCAGGGCGGGCTCATTCCACAGCATCCGATTCTTTTCAGTAAATGGCATCTGCTACATGTTGAAAGGTGATTGAATGTTATGGGGTTACACGACATTACACATAAATTAATTCACAAATCCAAACAAACACTTTGTCATTTCATGACTCTGCTTTTTGTTATTAAAATGTGGCCGTCATGGCAGTGGTCTTTCCCTACAGGTGAAGAATTGTTTATGTAGGTAGGAATTCAGGAAGGCATTTGTCAAAAGTGGGGCCTTGGGGAGAGTCAGACTTAAACTTTTTGGTTGGAGCATTTTACATTTTTTGGACGTACTCCCAAGGGGCTAGTTCTCAGGTTTTTGCTGCATGTGGTATAGCGCCCCCTGAAATAGCGTGGAGGTTCTGCTGGCCACGCTTGTGTGAGCTGCTCTGTGCATAGCTTTTATGATTTGTGCGTCCTGCATGCCCAGGAAGTGCCACAGCTGCTCTGAATGGGACACAGAAGCAAGTCTCAGAGCCCAGAGCCAGAGAGATGGGAGCCCTTAGGACCAGCGGTGATGGGGTCACCTCATGCCACATGGGACATTTGACTGGGATAAGAAATCATATTTTCTGTTACGTGCCTTGGTTCTCAGGGGACACAATGGTTGTATTGGGCAGGGAGGAAGGAGGCCAGCCAGAGTCTAGGAGTCAAGTCTGGGGATAGGAGTGGGAATGGGCCAGGGGAATACCCACTCACCACTGGTGGATGGGCATCTTAGCATAGAAACCTACATTTTGGAAACTTGGATATCTGTTGCTATTTGTATTTTCAGTCACTTTCCCCGCCCACACCTTTAATTTTATCCCTTTTTTGTTGCAAATATCAGCTCATTTTAGTTATACTGAGGTATAAGGGGAAAGACTCAATCTAGGACTGGAATTTTGAAAGGCCTAGTAGAAATCAGAGTTAAAACAACAACATCAACAACAACAAAACAAAACTCCAAGGGGAAGACGAATTTTGGAGGTAAGAGCCTGGGAACCTTAGAAGATGACTTAACTCCATCCTGGCTCTAACCAGCATCTCCTTCTAGAACTCTCTCTGCTTAACCTTTGGAGGGGCTTGCACCTTGTTTTATATATTTTTAAAATTTTGCTTACATAATTTTTAGAGAAAGGGTCTTTGTTGCCCAGGCTGGAGTGCAGTGGTGTGATCATAGCTCACTGCAGCCTCAAACTCCTGTGCACAAGCAATCCTTCTGCCTTAGCTTTCTGAGCAGCTAGAACTACAGGCGTGCACCACTACACCTGCCCAATTTTTATTTTTTGTAGAGATGAGGGGATCACTGTGTTTCCCAGGATGGTCTCGAACCCCTGGCCTCAAGTGATCCTCCTGCCTCTCTGCCTACCAAAGTGCTAAGATTATAGACATAAGCCACCTTGCCTGGCCACACTATTTTAAAAGGAAGCTGCTCTGTGTTCTTCGCAGCTGATGGCTTGCTACCCAAGGAGATGGCATCTCAAAAAACATGTCTCCAACACTAGTCTGTGACTGTAAAACGGTTTCTCAAAGTTGTTTTGTGGCCTGTCAGCACCTGAAGCTCCTGGGGTTTTGTAAATTGCAGAATTCCAGCTTCCTTTTCAGACTGCATGAATCCAAATCTCTGGACCACAGGACCTAGGGGTCTGCATTTTCACCACACGCTGTCTTGACTTTTCAGCACACCAAAGTCTAAGAGCCACTGCTGTAAAATCTCAGCAAGTCAAGCTAAACTCCGAACCCCTTCTCAATCTCTGCAGTCCCTAAATGGGGGCTATCATTTTCAGAGTTCCAAGGCAACATGCCTGAATTCCTTCAGCTTGAGTGGCATGGGCATGTGGGTGCCTTTAAAAGGCTAACACCCCACCAAAAGATAACCACAGGTGGACATGGCCCTCCATGGGACTCATAGGCGTGGGCTATTTCCAAAGATAGCAACGCCAAACCCGTGCTGATGACTCTGTGTGTTTACGTGCGTGCGCGGCTGCAAGGCCTTATATAGAGCAGAGGCCCGGGAAGGCACAGCAGAGTACAGTGCGTTCAGCACGCTCTTGAACCTGCATGGCCTCAGAGCTCTGACATGTACATCTTGGCAGCTGATACGCAGGGAGGCCACATGTGTCCATGTCTATCTTTGGAGCTTGCCCAGTCCAGTTTGGAGAACAGCTGATAAATGCTTGGAGCCAGCAGAGCTAGGCAGATGAGCTATAACTTTTGCAAATAGAAGCAAACATCTGGGATGGCCTCCTGTAGCAGTGAGGCTGTGGTTGGTATCATCACAGGTGGCAAAGAATGAGCCACACAGCCTCATTTGGTTCTGGTAGAGATTCACCAGTGAAGCCATGGTAGGTAAGAAAAGAAGTCACCAAATAGGTGTGATGGTGTGTGCCTCGTGCCTGTTTTTCTAGCTACTCGTAAGGCTGAGGTGGAAGGATTGCTTGAGCCCAGGAGGTTGAGGCTTAGGTGGGCTGGATTGTGCCACTACACTCCAGCCTGGGTTGACATATGAGACCTTCAACTCAAAAAATAAAGATAAATAGAAAAGAAGTCATACTGGTGGCTACTCTTTCTCGTTCCAGTGTCTTCTAGGTGGTTTGTTGACTTTCCCCATCAAAACAGTACGTGCTCTCTTCCCTCACCTGCCTTACTTTTCCTCAAAGTGTCCATCGTCCTCTGGCACAAATGTCTGTATTCACCCCAGTCCCCCAACTGGGACTTGAGCCCTGAGAGGAGGCTCCCAGGCTGTCCTGTTCATTACAGCCTTCCTGGTGCCTAAAGTGGTCCTGGCATGTGGGGGGAGCTCAAAGAGGGTTTGTTGAATGAATATATGATAGATCAGGTATTTCAGAGAAAGAGTTGAAAGTCCTTCTCATCCCCTCTCCATGGGGCCTGCTCACAGAGCATGAAATCTAAATGAACGCTCTGAATGAGTCTGAGCAACACCTGGGTGTCCAGCAAATATATTTGGGCACATTGGGGTACAGACTACACACTTCTGCCCTCATCCCTGGATGAATTCCATTGGTGGGTGGGTACTCTTGGTTGGTCTCCACAGTGTCCCCAACACCATAGTTTGCATGAGGATTTGCCCTCTCACTCAAGAGCCTCCGATTCTCAAGACCAGCTCACGCCCAGCCCTCCAAAAAACAGTGTCTTCTGAAGACACCAACCCAGCCGGATCTTTCCTTACTCCCAGTTTCCAACCAGCTTGAGGCCTGTGCAGCCCAGGAGAGCTCCTGCCGAGGCTTCTGGTCTCACCAAGTGGGAGGCATGCCTGTCTGCAGGATCAATAGAGCCCTGAGTCCAGGGGCCAAGGCATTAAAAATGTCCTTCAGATTGTCTAGTGTGCAGAGGGTACACAGCAGGTGCTCATGAAACCCTGTCAACTGTTTAACTGTTCAGGTCCGTCCCTAGAGGTAGTACCATCAGATCTTTACACATTCCTCTCTTTAGGGCAAAAGTATGTGAGAAATCCCTTGTTGAATTTGAAAACATTTAATCAAAGTAAAGACGAACATAGTTAAATAACTATACAGAACTGAAAGAAACAGAAGAGTGGGAACTGTCTATCCGCCCTCACCTCCCAGAAGATGATGCCTCCTTCATCTATTTCTAAGGACCCTGTGATTACTCTGGGCCCACCTGGATCATTTCCCCACTTCAAGGTCCTTAATCACATCTGTGCAAAGTCCTTTGACCACATAAGGGAACATACTCATGGGTTTTAGGGATTAGGATATAGACAACTTTGGGGACCATTATTCTGCCTGCCACCTCCGTATGAGCTTCTACTGTTATTTCCTGATACACCTGTCTTTCGTGCATTACCTGTTGATTTTCTACGAAGAGAAGTGAGGAATTCATTCTTATATCTTTACCCATTTCCTTCTCTATTCTCTCAGCACGTTATCAAGATTATGCAACAAAGCAGGGCACAGTGGCACATAGCCTGTAATCTCAGCACTTCAGGAGGCCAAGACAAGAGGACTGCTTGAGGCCAGGAGTTCAAGACCCAGCCTGAGGAACATGGTGAGACTCATCTCTGTAAAAAAAAGGAAAAGAAGAAGAAGAAAAAAGATGATGCAACAATTGTTTCCAGCAGAGCCAGCTCACGGAGTCATTTCATCTCCTTTCTTGTGCAGCACTTTCTCCCGTGGATGTTCTAGTTGCCTTTGTCTCTGTCCTGCAGTTTGCTTTTAGCACATTCCTGTGCTTGTCTGGAACCCTCCTTCTGAGAGCCTCCAACTTTGATGGGCCTGGCGTGTCCTCTAGGCACCTCACAGCGTCGTGGCTGGGTTTCAAGGATGAACATTCAGATAGAGAGACAGAGACGAGAAAGAGACAGAGATGAGAGAGAGACAGAGGGAGAGGGAAAGGGAGAGACAGAGAGGAGTCAGAGAGGGAGGAAGGGAGAGAGAAAGGGAGGGGAGGGAGGGGGATGAGGAGACACACTGACCAACCGATTGACCATAAACACAAGAGGGGAAACCCTATCACCTTTTTGACCCAGCCTTGGAAATTGTGCAGTGTTGCATCTACTGCCTTCTATTCATCCAATTCTATCCCAAAGGCCTTGCCACTTCAAGGGAAGTGTATTTTTTTTTTGTTGGGGGGGGGGGGGGG
>NW_007259877.1:185440-233223 GCF_000164805.1 Carlito syrichta
GTATTTTTTTTTTGTTGGGGGGGGGATGTATTTTTTTTTGTTGGGGGGGAAGGTCAGAGTATCACTTTGTTGCCCAGGTTGGAATGCAGAGGCAGGATCATGGCTACCACAGGCTCCACCTGTGGGGCTCAGGCAATCCTTCTGCCTCCGCCTTCCAAGAAGCCGGAACTATAGGCACCTGCCACCACATCCGGCTAATTTTTTTGATTTATTGTGGAGGCGAGGTCTCGCCACATTGCCCAGACTGGTCTCAGGTAATTCTCTTGCTTCTGCCTCCCAAAGTGCTGGGATTACAGACGTAAGCCACTATGCCAGGCACAGATGCCATCTCTTAAAGGGGGTAAAGGTAACATCCTGGAAGACCACGTGAGCGCCAAAATGCGACAGTGACCAACTGTGGAAATTATCAATCTACCCTACAGCCTAACAGTTTGTTTCTCATACAAAAATTTTGTTTTTTCAAAGAGGGACTGGAGCTAGCAGAATAAAAAAATATGTCTAACTCCACCCCACTTACTTTGTCCTGTCTACCCACATGCTGCTTCTCTGGTTTTTAATGTATACAAACACCTTTGTCATGAGCCTTTGAGAGATCTCTTCTCTTGTTATTTCCACCCCCTATTATTTTCATTTTATGTGATCTTACCTTTTTTCTTTCCTTACTTTTAGAAAAATAGCTCTTAAAGAGTAATCTTTTTCTTCAAAGGACATATCCAGTTGCACTTCTCGAAAGTCCTTTAGTGTTTTGTTCAACCACCTGAGAAAACGTAGGCTGTTTGGGACAGAGAGGCTGATGTTAGACGATGGCCATATAAACTGTAACCACTCTCCGTAACCCCCTTGGTTTGTTGCTCATTTCAAAAACCATTCTTTTGAAAAGAAATTAATTTTAGGCAGTCTAATTACAATATGACATGGAATATTTGGACCAGTTAAATAAAAACCTCAGATTATTTAGGCAAAAAGAAAACGTACTACATTACATGCAGATTTCAAAATACTCACAATATTGAAAGGGGCTGCCTACAAGTCACTGTACATACATAATCACTCTGTGATTATGCCTTTTGGGTACTGCTGATGAGTCAAAAGAAGCTTTGAGCCCTCCTGGTGCAAGGGCTGCTCTGACCTCTGTGAGGCCTCACTGGCTCTTCTGAGGCCATGTCCAGAGTACGCTGCTGTCTGGTGCTGTCTGCAGCTTCCGTCTGGTCAGCAGCCTGTGTGTTCCCCTGCCATGGAGGGTGCCCACATGTGCTTTCCACTCTAGGCCACTAGGTACAGTGCCACATGTCAGGCACTGAGCAACTCCATGACCATTCTCATTAAAGTGACTGTGTGTCCATTTTCTGACAGATAGTAATAACGTATCTCAAGGAAGGGTTGCCTTTTTCTAGTTCATGTAGATGTGCGTCCTACCTGGGAAGGAAAAGAACACTGTGTCTGCAATCAATCAACTGGGGTGTAATCTCGCCTCTTCTGCTTGACGGCTGTCTGACTGCCCTGTGCACATTAAGCTTGTTAGGGCTGCTGTAACCTACCACAGAGGGAGAAACAACAGAAATTTATTTTCACACAGCTCTGGAGGCTAGAAACATGAGATCAAGGAGTTGGTTTTTCCCAAGGATTCTCTTCCTTGGGGTAGCTTCTTCTCTCTGTGACCATACATGTTCTTCCATGTGTGTGTGTCTGGGTCCCGATCTCCTCTTCTTATAATTACATCAGTCATACTGAATGAGGGCCACCCACATGACCTCATTTAACCTCATTTATCTCTTTGAAGACTCAATCTTCAAATATAGTCACATTCTTAGGTACTGGGGGATAGGCCTGCAATATATGAATTTTGGGAAGTCACCAATTCAACTCATAACACTGTGTCTCAGGGTCCTGATCTCTAACCTGAGGGGTGTAGTGATCATCTTATAGGAAATTATGTGAAAGTGCTTTGTTGACTGCAAAGTGCCCTGCAGATATTTTGTGTTGGTCATTTCCTGTGTTCTGACAACTTATGTCTGGATACTTGATATGACCATTTAGATCTGGCAGAAAAATCAGGTGGAAGTCAGTCCCCCTGAAGGTGGGGAGAGCCGATCACAGGTGAAGGAAGTGGGGCATGAGGTGGTGGTGTGTTCCCTCGCATTAAGGCCCTCTGACCCTGCTACCCCAGCCGTGAGTGCTGATATGCCATGCCCCTGGGGACGAGCACAGAGGAAGAGAAAGCAAAGGCCCATACCAAGATGGGAAAGTCCTCAGAGGGTTCTGATGCATCAGACCTCCTGATAGTTGGAAGTGATGGCTAAAATTCCTGATGTCTACCAGCTCTTTCTTCCATGTCTTTAATGAGGGACCAACAAGGTCACTTGCTGTAGGGAGAGTGTGACTTACTCTCCCTTTCCTAAGTTACACTGGGTTGATTCTGGTGGGATAGCTAAGCAGTGTTACTTCCTAAGAGAGCATCTGGACCATTATCTTCACTTTGATAACATTTCTCAAAACTTAATACAAGGGCTCTTGCTTTTTGAATCCATCCCTTTTACCAGAAGGGTGAAGAAGGAAAGGTAAATCTCGTTCTTAGATGATTAGTGATCAGCATCCCTTCTGCAGTGTCCATGTGCCTAACCTGGGGCTTTTCTTTGAAATTATCAGGAGTCTGAACAGGTGAAGAGATATGAGTCAAGAGCATGTCCAAATAGAATGTTTTCCTATGTTTAATGCTAATGTCACTTTGGGGTTCTTCCTCTATCCTTTGGGGGCTATAGTTAAGTGATTTATTGACTTGTTTTTCTTTGACTTAATGACTCTTTTCTGTCATTTTCTGAGTCTGGTTTTGCATTACTTCCTGGAAGGGGAAACAGAAATGGTTCTAAGGAATCCTGGGAGAGGCCTCATTTTGAAATCTTACTTTCTGGTGACAAGGTTGCTCAGTGGAAAGTGTGGCCAGAAGAGAGCACTGGGATTCTTTGTTTATATCTCGTGAATGTGGCCACATGTGGCTGTAAGCATCCAGCAGATGCATGCAATCTCTGGGAAAACCCCAGAGAGGGCATAAAACCAACCTTCTAAGGCTTGGTGAGTACTGAGTTGACAAACCAGGTTTTTTAACTTCCTCAGTGATTTGCAGAGTAGATCCAACGGCCCCTCTTAGTCTCTCCAGATTCACTCCTGAAAGGGGAGCACTTTCTCCCTTTTGTTTTGTGCCTCCACTTCACTCTCCCTAAGAAACCAGTGCTTTAATTGACCACCCATCTTATCACAAATGTAGAGGTTAAGTGCATTCTGTCTATTAACGAATCTAGAGGGGATAGTTCTTAATCTCAAATAATTGCTAAAGTGGAACTTCAGGCATTTGCATGAACAGTTTCAATGGCAGGAAGGGCTCTGGCTAACCCGCAGGTGACCAAAGTAGATTAGTTTCCCTCTACTAAGATATCAGTCATTTCTTGCACTTCTGTCTGAGATGTCATTCATTTGATATGAATGTATAAAAGTTGGGACAACTGAAGCACCGCCTTAGGAGTTCCCTCAGAAAAGGGAATCTGAGGGAGCCCATTTTTCACTCCTGGCAGGCTCTGTGGTTAAGGAGCCCCTTCACAGCCAGAGCATTATCACAGCTGGAGTCCAAGGTTGGCCTTCTCCTTCCCCCAGGCCCAGGGACAGCACCAAGGCCAGGGGCAATTTGAGAGGCTCTGGCTGGCACTGGTGACAGGCTCAGTCTTGTCCTGGTGATCCAAGGTTGGGTTTGGCAGCTGGCACCTCCAGGACAGGGCCAAGTGCACAGAAACACTTAGCTGAACCCTTCCCCTCAGACCTCAAGTGCGGCCCGAGGCTGTTCACTCAGAAGCAGCAGGCGGGATGCTCTGGTCGGAAAAGCCTGTCCTTGTGTGCCCTGGGGCAAACTTTTCAAATCCATCTGGGCCTGTGTCCTCATCTCCAAACTGGGACCAGGAAGCCCGCCCTGCAGGGTACAAGAGTGGGGAGACACATCTGGAAAGATGCTGGCCCATTCCTGGGGTGCGCGACCGCGCAGCTCTCATCACGTTTCCCCGAATTTCCTGCTGGAACGTTCTCTCGGGTTTCCAGGGGACGACGTGGTGACAAAGATGCTAAAAAGCCAGGAAATCACATGCTCCGAAGCCCCCCGCAGGCACCGGTGAACGCAGCCAATTCTCCCGGTCCCGGCAAGCGCACGTCCGGGCCCCCCGCAGGGTGAAGCCGGGCGGCGTGCGGGCTGTCTGCGTGGTACGGCGCAAGCAGTCGGGGGCCCGCCCTGGCCGCCCCGAGAAAACCCAGTCGCAGGGGCTCCGGCGACGGCCGAGTCCAGCGGAGCCGCGGCGCCCCAGGCGGAAGACCCAGTCCCGGCGGCGGCCACGTGACCGCGCGTGCCCGCAGAGGACACGTGACCGAGCGCCCCGAGCGCCTATTGGCCGGCTGTTCCGGGCCGCTCCCCCAGCGCCGGGCCGTTGGCTCCGGGAGGCGGCGCTGCGGCCGTGGCAAAGGCGTCCCCGCAGCCCCCGCGGGCGATGCACGAGTCGCTTTCGCGGTCTGTGTTGTCGGGCTGCTGAGCTTCGCGCCTTGCAGGATTCTTGTGTCTTGGTCTCCAGCAATGTGGCCCGTCTCGAGGGGTCACAGCTTCGCTGGCTCTGTGGTGGTGCCTTGAGGGCACCTTGCCAGGGAAATCCTTGCAGCGGCCATCTCCCCTCCCCGCGGTGTCGGAGCCCAGACCCAACTTGCTTTTCACGCCTGTCCCTCTGGGGAACGCGGATTGGCTCTCTGGACAAAGCCCCATTGGATCCCCAAGGTGGCTCGGTGGCTCTGCAGGGACTCTGCGTCCCTTTGCAGGGACTCAGTTGCTGGCATTCTCTCTCTCCTTCCTGGCAGAAGGTGGCAGGCTGATGCTGGCCTCCTTCCTGTGTGTCTGACAAGTCACAAATGTGAATTCTGAGTGTTGCAGCTGAGCCGCTCAGGATTTCCAGGAGCCCTGCTGGGTGACCGGCTGAGCTTCCTCTTCCACGTCCTCCTCCAGCTCTGCAGTGCCAAGCACGATGTGACTCATGGGGACCTGCAGGAGACACGGTCGTGCCCAGTGGGGCTCAGTCTAAGGGAGAGTGAGGTTCTTCAACAATTATGGTGCAGATCCACAGCTGCCACTGCCAGTTCCCCGCCCCCCCCCTTAGGCACTTACTTGTGAAATACATTACCTTAAGAGAGAGATGTTATCTCCGTTTCACCCAAGAGGGTTCTGTAGCTCAGGAGGTTGTGAATGACTAAGGGTGACGCTGGTATGTGGCAGAGTTGGAATTTGAATTCAGATCGTTCTGACTCCAGAGTTTAACCCTTTCCCCAGCCCAGCCTTTCCACTCAATCCCAAATGGCACAGCCTCAATTAGTACAGTAAGATGCTAGAGGGCAAAGTTGTTTTTTTTTGTTGTTGCCTACAGGAGTCCGGGGCAGTTCTTATGCTCCATTTGAACTGATCTTTTAGGCAAAGTATCCTGGGTAGTTGAGGAGAGGGAAAGTGGTTCCGGAAAAGGGAACAGCATGTGCAAAGGTACTCACTACAAAAGAGCAAGGCTTATTCCAGCGGACTTCTAAACCCAGACATGTTGTTCCAACTTCCTTCCTGTGCTTTCCTTTTACATTTCCAGCCACTGTTTGGCATCACTTGGTTCCCTGTGGACACCTCAGGCTCAGTATTTCCTTGGCTGGACGCTTCTCTTTCCCTGCCACATCTGGCCTGTCCTGAGTGGATTAAGGACCTCCCCCAACCCTGATATCCTTGTACCAGGTTGTCTCCGAAGCTCCATCTCACATCCCATTGTTTGCTAAATTCTAGCAATTCTCCCTTCAGGGTCTTTCATATTTTTTTTTTCTCCTTTCCATTTCCATTGCCACATGTTGGGGACTGTTACAGTAGCTAGCAAACGGGTTTATTTGCTTGTTTATCCTGGCCAGGCCCACTTAGGGCCTGGCTGAGTGTGTCAGCCACTCGTCAAATTCACTCATTCCTTTGCTCATCCTTTTTTAGTTTTGGGCGTGCTTTCATCTCTGTGCTTATGAATACCTGCTCCCTTGGCCCATAATGAATCAAATACTTCATTTGGAGCTTTTTCATCTCTGTCTTTTTTGAATCGGACTCACTCTGTTGCCCAGGCTGGAGTGCAGTGGCATGATCATGGCTTACTGCAGGCTCCAACTCCTGGGCTCAGGAGATCCTTCCAAATAGCTGGAACTACAGGCATGTGTCACCACACCCAGCTAATATTTTTGATTTTTTTTTTTTTTTGTAGAGACGAGGTCTTGCTGTGTTACCTAGGCTGGATTTCAACTTCTGGGCTCCAGCAATCTGCCTCCCTCAGCCTTCCAAAGTGCTGGGATTACAGAGTGAGCCACTGCATCCAGCAATTTTTAAGACTCTAGCGTGCGTGGGTCACAGAGACTGTGATTTTGTGGGTTCCATAAGCACACAGACTACACAGCCTTGGGACCAATGCTGTGCCAATCCAACACAGGTCCCCTTAAGATTTGCCAAGTGAATGAGTCAGTAGTTGTACATTCCTATGATGACCACTCAGATTTACATGTGCCAGTCCAGGTGCAGTCGCTCATGCCTATAATCCCAACACTTTGGGAGACTGAGGTGGAAGGATTGCTTGAGTCCAGGAGTTTGAGACCAGCCTAAGCAATATAGCGAGAACTCTTCTCGAAAAAAAAATAAAAATAAATTAGCCAGGCATGGTGGTACCCACCTGTAGTCCCCAGCTACTAGGGAGGCGGAGTGGAAGGATCACCTGAGCCCAGGAGGTTGAGGCTGTGGTGAGCCAGGATCATGCCACTGCACTCCAGCCTGAATGACAGAGTGAGACCCCGACCCAAAAAATGAACAAACAAAAAACTTTAAAAAAGCTAGATTTACGTGTACCAAAATAATCTGTTCATCACTTAAGATAGAGATCCTCTCAATATTGGTCAATTTAGCTCCTGTCCTGAGAGTGTTGTCATTGTCATTGTTGCTGTGTTCTCAAATATTTTTGCCTGAAGAGTTTTCACACCTAGATAAATTACTTGTCATTCCTTCTGTTGAAATGACTCTCAAATCTTTTCTGACAGAGTTGCAAACTCACTGACAACTCCCTAATGATCTGATACCGATCCTTAATAGGCATAGAGGTGTTCACCAGCCAGAGAAGTCCTCCCCTCACTGATCGAGCAGCTCTGTCGTAGACACTCAGGTGGGCGTCTGTTTGACAGGATCTGCCAGGAGCTGCAGAATGACTTTCCTGATCTGGAAGAGCAAATTTCAGATATTTGACGCATTTGCAGGTATTTTAAAATAGTTTCTGTAAGATGGAAATGTTACATTTATAATCATCTGAGGTTCTCTAATATTTACCAAGAGAAGAGCCCAGTCACTGCTATCCTGAATGTCAGGTGTGTTCTATGCCCTCCCAACACACTTACCACCAACTTCTCTCTGGACTCCAAACCCCACTCCTCTGAGAGCTCCCAATTCAGGAGACTGGTGTCCTTCAGGCTTCACTGTCAGGACCCATTCTTCCTACTGTCTGGACCAGTATCTTTCTTCCCTTAAGATTCTGTTCATAATTCTCTCTTCTTAGGAAGCTTTCCTAAAAACCCCACTCCCTACGCTGATTATTTTCATTACTAGCCTTCCCTATGCCCTTGGTCAGATGAAGTTCAACAAACACGATGCTATGGCAATGAACATTTACATTCATGCAACGTTTCTCTTCTGAATCATTTGTTTTAACTCTCAGGTGTGAGTTTACTGGATAAAGGCATGTATGCATTTTTATGGCTGATAGAAATCATTCATTCAAAGTATTTGTGAAACAGCCTCTGCAGGGTGCCAGGACTGTGGCTGGTAGCTGAGGGTGTGACAGTAACCCAGAGAGCAACCTCTCAGCTCACCTAGAACTTGACTTCAGGAAGGGCAGGAAAACCACAACCAAGTCAGCTACTGCAAATACGATGCACCGTAATGTCTGATCTGCAGTTGGTTGAATCTGCTGTGCAGAATTCACAGACTGTTTTCCGGTTCTATAACTATCACACTTTCCATGGCTAACTGACAAGAGATTTGACTAAACTTTATATCCAGATGTTATACACTTTCATCTAAACTTTCAATTTTCTTAATATACCTTTTTAAAGTTGAATAACAGATATAATGAGCTAACACTTTATCATTGGTGGTGGGTGTGTGTGTGTGTGTGTGTGTGTGTGTGTGTGTGTGTAAATCCCAAAGAACCAGACTGGGTGTGGTGGCACACACCTGTAATCCCAGCACTTCGGGAGGCTGAGGCGGGAGGATTGCTTGAAGCCAGAAGGTCAAGACCAATCTGGGCAACATAGTGAGACCTCAATAAAAAAAAAAAAAATTACCCAGATGTGGTGGTGCGTGCCTGTCGTCTCAGCTACTCGGGAGGCTGAGGTGGAAGGATCACCAGAGCCTAGGAGGTTGAGGCTATGGTGAGCTGTGATAGTGCCACCACACTCCAGACTGGGCAACAGAGTGAGACTCCATCTCAAAAAACAAACAAAAACCCCAGAGAAGCCTGAGCGAGGGATCAAGGGATAGAGGTAGGGAAAGAAGGAAACTCAATCGATGTGTGGTACTGATCTGGTCCCAGCTTTGCTAGGAAGGCCAGGTGATTGTCTCCAGGGAGGCTGTGTGGACATGTTGCTGGTCAGAAGCCTCCCTCAGGAGGGACAAGGGGGATCTCTCACTGGATCCCTCCTGTCTGTCTCCTTTGATCAAAGTTACCTTCTCAGAGCATAGACTTCCACATCTTCCCACACAGAACCTCCCAACCCAGGAAGCCCTGAGGTTTGAGCACTCTCCTGGAACACCCCTTCTCTGGATAGCCTGCCCTTCTTGCTCTCTGTCTCTCTCTTGCTTTTTAAAATATGTTTTTCTCTCAGGCTGGGGCCCGTGGCACTCATTTCTTTTAGGGAGCATGTATTTGGTGCCATCTTTCCACGGGGCCCTCTGACTGGTGGTTGAATGTCTGTCACTTCTGCTTCAGAGTGGTCTTGGTGTGTCTTCCCACTCAGGGCTGCTGTCACTTTCTCTCATGTGACCCAAATCCTTCATTCTGAGGTTGAAAGAAGCAGCCCTGAGGGAGGTGGGACTGTGGGGAGGAGTGAGATTTGGCTGGATTTCCCCGGTGACTTATATGTGGCTCCTGTGTTTCCGCCAATTCTGCTTCTAGTGGGTCTCAGTCCCTTGGCCTTTTCCCTGGGAGCAGAGCGGGCACATGACACACACCTGCTTGTCTACTGAGATGTATGTTTCCACGGCCTGATTTCTCCCTTGGTTCAGCTTTTTTATCTCCTGTGCCTCTGTCCTTTTTCCCACTCCCTCTTTCTTAGCTTTTTCTCTGGAAAGAACCTTGCGACCACGAAGAGCAGCAGTTCTCAAACTTTAGTGAACACCAGAATCACCTGGAGGCCTTGTTAAATACAGAGTGCTGGGTTCTAGCCCCAGATGCTGAGAGTTTCTGATCTGGTTGTCTGTGATGAGGCCTGAGCATGTGCATTTCTAACAAGTTCCTGGGTGCTGCTGGCTCAGGGACCGCCCTTGGAGAACCCCAGATCGAGACCACCTGCCTTTGCGGCCTAGCAGGACTCCTGCAGATGCTAAAACAGATCAGTGCTCAGGGGATTTCAGTACTCAGACTGAAGCTGGCCTGCCTGGGCTCAGATCTTGACAAAAGACGAGTGACCAAAACTCTCCATGCCTAAGTTTCCCCATCTGCGGTAGGGATAATGATGAGGTTGTGGGGATTCAAGCAAGTGAATGTCGGCAAAGTACTCAGAGTGGTGCCCGGCTCATGACTAGGATGGTGTGAATGTAGCCAGTTGTAATTCTCATTTTGCTCACTGGGAAAGGGAAACTTAGGGAGTCCAAATCAGGCTACAGCTGACAAGAAGCACCTTGGAACTTAGAACCTTTGTCTTCCCACTCCAGGGGCTTTACCTTTTTCCTTTCCAAGCCACCTCCTTTCAGTCTTTTGGTCACATAGCTGCTGGAGTCAGCCTCTGGGAAGTGTGTTACTCAACCTGGAAGAACATGGGAAATGTTTGCAGACGCTACCCAAGGATTCACTGAACACTTTGGGTGGAGAGAGAAAATGGAAGTGTAGGCTTTGGGGGCAGGTAGAACACAGGGTGGGGTGATCTGGTCCCAGCTCTTGAATTTTCATTTAAGTTGGAGTCTCACTGTCACCCAAGCTGGAGTGCAGTGGCACACTCATGGCTACCCCAGTGTTGACCTGCTGGGCTCCGGCCATCCTTCTGCCTCAGCCTTCCAAGTAGCTGGAACTACAGGCGCGCACTACCTTGCCTGGCTGATTTTTTGGATTATTGTAGAGACAAGGGCTCACCATGTTGCCCAGGCTGGTCTCAAACCCATGGTCTCAGGCAATCCTCTCTCCTCGCCCCCCCCACAAAGTGCTGGGATTACAGGCTTGAGCTACCATGCCTGGCCTTTTATTTTCTTCTCCCTACCCCCTTCCTTCCTTCCTTCCTCTCTTCCTTCCTTCCTTTGAGTTGAGATTTCACTCTGGTGCCCACTCCAGTGCAGTGGCATGATCGTGGTTACCACAGCCTCGACCTCTTGGGCTCAGGTGATCCTTCCACTTCATCTTCTGGAGTAGCTGGGACCATGACTGGCTAATTAAAAAAATTTTTTTTTGGTAGAGATGAGGTCTCACTGTGTTACCCAGTGTCGATATGGTTTCACTGTTTAATCATCAAAGCTGGAAGGCAGAGCTTTGGGCAAAATGGTATCCAATAGTCAGAAAAATTTTAATATAGAAATGCAGACCATGGGATTCAAACTAACAGGAATAGTATAAACATAATAGAGAAATATGAGTTTTTCTGTATAGCTAGAGACAAAGGGTGACATTGGGGGTGTGTCATGAGACGGGGACAGCTGGACACCCATCTCTTCGCAGAACCACAGACTTGTCACCCTGCTGTGGATTCACTCCCGGAATCATTTATTTTTAATCGTTTTAATGAAGGAAACAGAAAGACCTTCTGTTTTGACAGCTGGGCCCACACACCAGAAGACTGACCTCCTGAAGAGATAAGGAAATCCTGGTCTAATTCAGCTAGACTGTTAGTGCAGAGACACCTGTGTCAGCAGTGGCAATAGTGAAAATCCATAGAGGACTGACTCTGTGCCAGACACCTTGTGAGGGGTTCTCTCAATGTGTTATCCAATGTAATCCTTCTGCAGACCTCAAAAGTGGGCATTATTGTGATCCCCACATGAGGAAACTGAGGCCCAGAGAGATGCAGGTAGAAAATGCAAGAGCTAGGCCGGGTATGGTGGCTCACACCTGTAAGCCCAGCACTTTGAGAGGCCAAGGCAGGAGAACTGCTTGAGCCCAGGAGTTTGAGACCAGCATGGTCAACATAGTGAGACCCCCCCCACCTCTGTTTAAAAAAAGTACTTTCTTAATTAACATAGTATTTTCATAATTAATTGCTCAAACTACCCCTTTTCATCCCTATGTATTTTTTTGGCTGCATATTCTTTGCCCTCTTCTTCATGTGACAACCATTTTTAAATTTTTAAAGAGAGAACAGATTGTCAATCTAGTCTTTCCTCTAGCATCTGTGATCAATGTTTATTTATCGTTGACAGTTTAGAAATGGTTTACTTATTTATTTTAACCTTACAGCTCATTATTGGTAATGTCATGCAAAGTTTCCGAATTGTTGTTAAAATTTAGAAAATCTTTATCAAGTTTCTTCCACATATGGGCTTTAAGATTTCAAGGCATTTCAGGTGAGTGGTTTTTCTTGTGAGTATTATTCTTTCATAGTCTTTGAACTGACATCCCTCATTAATCAGATGGTCGTTAATGTCCTTATTGTAGTGGCATATTTTGAATTTTACATTGTCTTTATCAGTGTCAGTATTCAGTGTCACATAAGCAAGAAACTGAAATCTTATTTCAATGTGTTCCTGTGATTCACTTCTTGTTATCAGTCAGATAATAAGTCATTAAAAAATCTATTGATTATTTCTATTAGAAATTTATTCTCTGCTTAATGATTTATTGGTTTTGGTAAAATCTAAACATTTTTGTTATTAAAATTTGTTTTTCAATATTGGATAATTTCTATTGTTTTGTTAGTCATCTTTATTGCTTTTAAAATATTCTGTTAATTTTATGTATATTTTCTTCTAGCACTTCAACAAATTATAAAGCGTCAAAAAAGTACTTTTCATCATGCATATCCAAATAAGGAGTCTGTAATTTCTTCCTCGTTTTATTGAAACATTCCAAAACATCTTTTCAAATTGCAGTTAAATTGGCATATTCAAGCTTTATCAACTTTTCAAATAAATTTTTTTCCATTCCTATTATGTTTGGGTTTTTCTTTTGAATCTTTACAAACATATATGAGTTCTCATAATATTGTTATATCCATGTTGCAAGACAGATTTATAAGGGCATCCTTCCGTAATTAGACCCTTTGAAAAATCCAATTAATTGTGCTTAAGATACTCCATCAATGAACCTGAAAAACACCCCCACCTATAACTTGCAAAATATCAGGCTAGTTAAAAACTTTGGGTCTTATGCAGACAGTTTTTTCTCCTATAAGATTAAAGAAATGAGCTTCTCAAGGCACATATATTGAGATCTTTGAGTCACCAAGCCAGGTGAATTGGGAGAGTGGGCGGGAAGGGTATTCATAGGGATCATTTCTACACCAGACTAGCTAGCAATAACAACTTTGCTTGGAAGTGACTGTGAACCACATACATTTATCTTATTAAACCCAAACTAAACTTAAACTCAGTCTCATTCCCCAGATAGATCACAAAAATCATTGCAACCACTACAGTTCTACCAGGCATGAGGGTAAATTAGGGGGACAGAGACAATGGTCTTACTCTTGAATCCATGTATCAATGCCATACATCAGTTTGGGGAAGAAATTTAAGCTAATATCTCTCCAAATATTTATTTTGACTGTTTTCTGTCTCTTCTTAGGGACTCCAATTACGGATATGTTAGACCATTTGGTATTGCCTCACATTTCTCTCATCCTCTGTTTTTTAATAAATAATTTTTTTTCTATGCTTCAATTTAGATAATTTATGCTGACATATTTTCTTTTTTTCAACTTTTTGTGAAGACTGAGTCTTGCCATGTTGACCAGGCTGGTCTCCAATTCCTGGCCTCCTGGCTGACATATTTTCAAGTGTACCGATTCTTTTTTTTGTTCAGTTGGCTTTTAAGCCCATGCACTGAATTATATACTTTGCTACTTTATTTTTGTTTCTATTTCCATTTGGTTCTTTAGGTGGATTTTCATTTATTTGCTGACATTTTAATATTTTCACTCATTTTGACCATTTTCCCCTCTAAAATATTTACACATATTGACTAGTTTAAAGGCTTTATTTGCTCATACCAATTCTGGGTCATCTGTGGGCTTGTTTCTATTGATTAGTTTTTAAAACAAGGGTTATATTTTTCAGCTTATATATATTTCTTGTAGTTTTCTATTGAATGCTGCAATTTGTGTATAACAGAGCAATGGACACAGCCACCCCAGTCTCCACCCACTGGGCTCCCATGATTCTTAAAAAAAAAGAAGAGAAAACAAAACACAGCAATGGAGACTGAAATAAGTAGTGATTTCTTCAGGAAATGCTTGCCCTTTTGTGTATTAGGTATCTTGGACTAGGACCTTATCTCTTAGGGATGGGCTCTGATCTCGTCAATGTAATCATTAGTTGAGTTGAATTAGAATTGAATTGCCACTCTAGTTCATTTGGTTCACTGCTGGTTTCAAATATCTTGAGTGTGAGATCACCCTCTCTCTAGCACGTTGTGAGATCTAAGAACCAAAATTTCTGATTTTCTGTGTCAGCTCCTGTCCAGTTTTGTGGTTGGGATTCCTTCAGATTTGAGTCTAATATCAGCTGTTAAATTCCTAGTTAGTTTCTTCATATTCCCAATAATTTTCCCTGCTTGTCGTCAACTTGGTTTTCTGCACACCTAAGACCTTATACTTGGCAACTTGCCCCAGGAATGGGAGGGGTCGGTGGTTTGCTCATCTGAGACTCATTTTTGGAATTTAGTTTATTTGGATTTTTTGAATCTATAGCTTTTAAATTATTTTAGAGATAAATACAGTTTAAAAGTTTATCCAGTGCTTTCTCCTTACTATGCTGGAGTGGTAATCTTTTGTGATCTTTTACATGCTAACCAGAAGTGGAATCTCTTAATTTCTTTTTAATTTTGTAAAATCTCCTCTTCTACATTTTGTGTTTCTTCTATGGCATCATTTATTTTGCTTATTGGCTGTGATGTCTCTTCTAATTGAGTTTCTATTTCTAAAAAATGTTATCTTATATTTCTATTTCTGTTCTGTCATGTGTTTTTTAAATCTTAGATTTTTGAATGTTTCTAATTATGATTTAAGTTACATTTTAATAACATCTATTATTTTCTTAATTCCTTTTACCTCATTTAAAATATTAGGTGATATTTTCATCTGAATTGAGTGTATGTATATCTTTCTGTTATGCTTTCATTGTCTGTAGGGACAGTATTGTGTTCTTATTCCTTTTCTCTTATAATAACTCTACATTAGATTTGGTCATGATCCATTTTTATTCCTTTTTTTAAAGTGAAATGAGTTTTAAAAAAAATTTATAGGATGAGGCTATAGGTCGAGATAGGTTTTCAAACTTCATGGGTCTAGCACTCCCTTTTTTGCTGATTATGTAAACTAATAAAAAAATACTACCTTGTATTTTTCTAAATTCTTATCCCCTCCCCTACTTTTTTATGACTCATTTTTTTCCTCTGCACCTTTTTTTCCTATTCTATTGTCTTGAAAGGTAGCTTTGGTGTGCCAGCTTTGAGTGCTCATGACCTTCATTGTGGCCAGAATAGTGTTGTGGTACCCTTGCAACCACCAGTGAACTGGATCCTGTAGAGCCCTTTCCCAGTCCGTTACTCTCAGACTGGAATTTGATGTTTTCAGTGAATACAGGTCAACGATGCTGTGGTTTTCCTGTTCTCTGAATGTTGGAATCTCAGTTGACTTCTCTCAACTTCCTAGTTGTTTCCTCCTACAGAGATCCTTGTATCACACAGGTTGTGTAGCTGTTCGTGGTTTATGCCACGTACTCATCCTGTGAGAGTCTTTGGGCATTCATTTTATTGCTGAAGTCCAAGGTCTTTAATTTTGATAAGCTAGTTGTTCAGTCCGTTTTTGTGGGGAAATATGAGGAGATTAAAATATTATACCTCATAATCTCCTGATAATCCTTGTCATAATTATTTCACTTTCATTTTCTTTCCTCCTTCCCTCCTCCCTTTCTCCCTCTCTCTCTCTCTCTTCCTCTCTTTCTCCCTTCCTTCCTCTCCTTCCCTCCCCTTCCTCCTTTCCTCCTTCCCCTCCCCCCCATCTTCCTTCCTTTCTTTTCTTGTTTTGTCTTGTCTTTCATGAGGTCTCTCTATTTTGCCCAGGCTGTTCTTGAGCTCCTGGCCTCAAGCAATCCTCTTACTTTGGCCTCCTAAAGTGCTGGGATTACAGGCATGAGCCACCACACCTGGTCATTAATTTTAAAAATATAGGCCTGGCTCGGGGGCTCAGCCTGTAATCCCAGCATTTTGGGAGGCCGAGGCAAGTGGATTGTCTGAGCCTATGGATTCGAGACCAGCCCGGGCAACTTGGCAAGACCCTGTCTCTACAATAAATAAAAAATTAGCTGGGTGTGGTAGCATGCGCCTGTAGTTCCAGCTACTTGGAAGGCTGAGGTGGAAGGATCGCCGGAGCCCAGCAGGTCGACCCTGGGGTGGCTGTGAGTGTGCCACTGCACTCTAGTCTGGGTGACAGAGTGAGACTCCACCTCAAAAAAAAATGTATATATATGAAAGGAAAAAAAAGAATTTACTAATGATTCACCTCTGATTCCAGTCAGGATATTTCTGGAAAGGATGGTTCTCTCCCAGTTTGGTGGCTAGACAAGGTCATATCACTGTCTATGACTGTCTGCAAAGACACCCCAAAGCATGATCTGGTTCCTTCACATCTTGACTTTTCTTTGTTATGGGTTGAACTGTGTTTCTCCAACTGTCATATGTTGAAGTCCTATCTTCCAGTACCTCAGAATGTGACTTTATTCAGAGATAGGATTTTTTTTTTCTCAAACGAAAAACATGTATGTTTCTTCACTTTGACAGCATATATGCTAAAATGAAACAATACAGAAAAAACTAACAAGGCTCCTGTTGCAAGAATGACAAGCAAATTTAAAAAGTGTATTAGTTTTCTAGGTCTGCCATAACAAAATACCACAGACTGGGCGGAGATAGAATCTTTAAAGAGGTAATTGAGGTTAAACGGGATCGTGGGGTAGGCTCAATATGGTTAGTGTCCTTATAAGAAGAGGAATTGGGACACAGGTCCAGAAAGAAGACCACGCGAGGATGCAGGAGAAGACAGCCATCTGCAAGCCAAGGAGAAAGGGTTCAGAATGAAACTGTCCTACTGACATCATCTTGGGCTTCTAGCCTCCAGAATTGTGAGAAAATAAATGTCTGTAAATGTCTGATGTTTAAACCACCCAATCTGTGGTGAATAGTTATGGCAGCCCTAGCAAACTAATATATATTCTCTCTCTCTCTCTCTTTCATATACAAACACTCCGGGATCTGTTCCTAGTCTATCACATCTGAGTGAAAATACTATACCAGGGTCCTTGTTTTACTCTTGATATTTAAGAATATCTCCCCAGGCCTTCTACTTCTTTGAAAACATGTTTTGTGAGAAGAATAAGATGCAGGGATTTTTATTTTATATGTTGTGACTTTGGCGCAGGCAGAATCTGGAAGTGATGGTCCTTCTTTTTGTTTTCTTATTATCTATTCCTACTATGACTGTACCTAAAAATGTTTAAATTATACTAAATATATTCTTTCTCTTGTTTCACACCAAAGTTTTCTGGAGAGGGAGCATGGTAGAGATCAACCGGACAGAGATGGTTCAAATCTTTTGCCTGCTGCTCCCTTTTGGACATTGGGTGAGGCACCTGGCATCTTTGAGTCTTTGCTTCCAAATTTGTAGCAGAAATGATGCCCTTCTTAAAGAATGGTCATGAGAATTACATGAGATAAAGGTGTAATTTGCTTCCTGGTGCATAAAAGACACAAAATAAATGCTATTTTCCATTTCTTTTATTCCTTCTTCCAACCCACAGTTAGCTAGAAAAAAAAATTATGAACCAAAGAAAATTCCAGTTCATTGAATATCTGTTGACATTTATGTAAATTAGAAACATTACTCCCTGCACTCTGAAGTCAATGTCATCAGTAGGAGTTCAAAGAGGGGCTGCTCTCAGACTCATGAAGCGTATCACTGAGCCGTTCCACAGAGAGCCTTCTGAGTGTGGTCCCCTCTGCAGAAACAGAGGCTGTTTCAAGAATTCTATACAGACTGCTTTTATATAGCAACTAGCAAGCTGGTCTCCCACCTAGTGGTCAGCGGGAGGTAGCCCATTTCAAAAAGAGATGACAAGACATTTCATATTGTCTTCTGCTGGGCAGAAGCCTGAAGAACTGTGTCAATCCACCCTATTCTCTCCATTTACAGAGGCCCAAGCAGAGATTAAAACACAGGTATAAGACCCTGTCTCTAAAAAAAAGAAAAAAGCAAGTCAAAACAGTATAAAATGCCATTTCATAAGCATCAAATTGGAAAATATTTAGAAAACCAACAATCTTAGTATCAGTGAAGTTATAGACACTGGGATATCTTACACATAAAGATTTGAAGGGTGTGAGATGTGGTGGGTGTAGTGTGCAATGTCCCCTGACTGAGAGACATTCTCCTGGAGAAAGAGAGTCATTAGGCATGTCTTTGGATGGTTTTCCTAAAACATAAAATATTTCAAATATACAGGAAAGTTCATAACACATAACACATAACACATTTCCCACTCAGCACTTCCTTCCTCTTTTATTAAGAAGAAAAACAATATACATACTGTCAAAGTTCCCAGGGTACCCTTCCATGACCCTTTCCCTTAGCTGTCTTCCACCCAGAGGTAATCACCGGCTTGAATTTGGTGTCCACCTTTAATGACATTTAAAAATTCTATTAACTTCCCTTATATGAATCCATATTTTTGCATGTTTTCAGCATTTATTTTATTGATGTCATGCTGTATGTTTTTTTTCCATTACAAACAAATAATTCAATGAATCTTCACAAGTATTTTTTCTCCAGAGAGACTGCACCAAATTGTACCAAATTATCCTTCAAATCTTTATGTGTATGTAAGATGTGCTGGTGATCTATATCTTCACTGATACTAAGACTGTTGGTCTTCTAAATATTTTCAAATTTGATGATTATGAACTGGCATTTCAGACTGTTTTGACTTTTTTTTTTTTTGAGACAGGGTCTCACTCTGTCACCCAGGCTAGAGTGCAGTGGTGCAGTCATACCTCACTGCAGCCTTGAATTCTTGGCCCATCTACCCACCTTAGCCTACTACAGGTGTGCACCAACAGACTCAGATAATTTTTCTTCCTTCCTTTTATTTTTTTAGAGATAGGATCTTGCTATGTTGTCCAGGCTGGTCTTGAACTCCTGGCCTCAAGTGATTCTCCCACCTTAGGCTCCCAAAGTGCTGAGAGTATAGGTGTGAGCCACCACAGCTGGCCTGGACATCTTTTTATATGTTTCTTGACCTTGAATTTTCTTCCTTTGTGAATGATCTGTTCATACTTTTTGTCTTTTATCTTTTCCTATTGGACTTCTCTTCCTGATAGATTCTCAGGATGTCTTTATATATTCCAGTTAGGAATCCCCTTTTTCAGCTATATGCTTTGCAAATATCTTTTCCCATCTGTGCCTTATCTTTTTTTTTAGTAAAAATTTTAAAATTGAATTATATAATACATTCACAAAATGTGCAGATCATAAATGTAGAGCTCAATGAATGTTTACAAAGTGAAAACACTCATGTAATAACCACCCTGATCAAGAATTAGAATACAGCTAGCTCCTAATTCATGACCATTCTAGCATCTATCACATCCTTAAGGTGAGCATTCTGTAGACTTCTGAGTAATTTTGTCTTGTTTTGAACTTTCTACAAATGAAGTTGTACAGTATATTCTCTTGGTTTCTGGTTTCTTTAGCTCAACATTAAGTTTGTGAGATTCATTTATAATGTGTTTAGCAATAACTATCTATTTTCCATTGCTATGTACTACTTTTATGAATTCATTTAATTGTTAAAAGTATCAGGATGATTTCCTCTTTTGGACAATTACAGATAATGCTGTTGTGAACAATCTGGTATATGCTTTTTGGTATGCAGGGAGCAGATGTGTTAGGTCATAGGGTACACACATATCCAGCTTTCGTAAACACCACCTGTACTGATGCTGCAGGTGCTAAAGACCCTCCCTTCATGACTGAGCACCCATTCTTTACCTATGAGGAGGGTGGCTGCTGATGGCTCCCAGCTGAGACCCTTCCCAGACATTGTGCACTCAGTTGATGCAAGCTGTCTGGCCAAAGGTGATACCTATAGCCCAGTGACAGCCCAGATGCAATGACTAGTTGACATAGGGATTGAAAAGCCCAGTGCCTACAGATTAATTCTGGACATGTCGAAAGGACCATCCCTGCTTCAGAGTGCCCTGAGGATTGTTTGAACTATTACGATGTTGAATAGCTGTGAACACTTTTGCCTTGTTATCAGTATACAAGGAAAACAATATTGTATTCTTGGGGTACATTTCATTAGTCATGATGTATTTTTAGTATTTTCCTGGATTTTAAGGGTCATATTTAAAAAAATATTTTTGGATCTAACTTCATGAGGGATGTTGGTCTGTAGTTTTCTTTTCTCAACTTGTCATAAAATGAATTTTCTCCTACTATATTTCTAAAAAAGATTGGTATTTTTGTTTCTATTTGATATAATTGATTAGTGAAACCATCTGGGCCTAGTGATTTCTTTGTGAGGACATTTTTTTGTGTGTGTATGTGTGTTGGAGTCTCACTCTGTTGCCCAGACTGGAGTGCAGTGGCCACTCCCGGCCACCGCAGCCTCCACCTGCTGGGCTCCGGTGATCCTTCCTCCTCAGCCTTCCGAGTAGCCGGAATTACAGGTGTACGCTGCCACGCCCGGCTGATTTTTGATTTATTGTAGAGATGAGGCCTTGCCAAGTTCCCCAGGTGGGTCTCGAACCCGCGGGCTCAGGCAATCCACTCACCTCAGCCTCCCAAGGCACAGGATTACAGGCTGAGCCACCGAGCCCGGCTGAGGACATTTTAAAATAAAAAAATTTTCAAATTACAGATCAATGTAGCAAATCAATATATCCTATTTCTTCTGCCTATAGTTTTGATAATTTGTCTCACAAGGAATTTGTACATTTCATCTAAATTGTCATATTTATTGGCGTAAAGTTGTTTATCATATTCTCTTATTACCTTTTTATTATTTGTAGATACTATACTATGACCCCTCTTTTATTCCTGGTATTGGTAATTTGTGTATTCTCTTTAGCTTTATTTTCTTTATCAGTCTACTTAAAGGTTTATTCATCAGCCAACTTTTGATTTCACTGATTTTTTTCTCTTATTTGTCTTTTTGCAATTCCACTGATTTCAGCTTTTTACTGTTTCCTTCATTCTTTTGATTTTGGTGTCATAGTATTCTTTTTTTTCAGCTTTTTAAAACTGAAACTTAGATAATTGATGTTGACTTTTCCTGTTTTAAAATACAGCTATACATTTCTCTCTACACGGCAGCAACCACATATTTTGACATATTATGTTTTCATTCATTCACTTCAAAATATTTCTAATTTACTTTGTGATCTTTGCTTTAACTCATGATTTATTTAGAAATGTACTGTTTAAATTCAAAATACTTATGAATATTTTAGATATCTTTTTAATGGTTTCTAATTTAACTCCATTGTAGAGTATATATGATGTCAATCCTTTAAAATGTATTTAAACTATTTTATGACACCGAATATGGTCTAGAGTGAATGTTCTATGTATAGTTACAAAGAATTTTGTGGTGCCGTTTTTAGGTAGAGATTCAATAAAGTAAATTAAGTCAAGTAGATCGGGGTCCCCAACCCTCAGGCCATGGACCGGTACTGGTATGTGGCCCGTTTGGAACTGGGCTGCATAACAGAAGGTGAATGGCGTGAGCGAGCAAAGCTTCATCTTATTTACAGCTGCTCCCTATCACTCGCATTACTGCCTGAGCTCTGCCTCCTGTCAGATCAGCGGCAGCATTAGATTATCATAGGAGTGCGAACCCTATTGTGAACTGTGCCTGCGAGGGATCTAGATTGCACACGCCTTATGAGAACAATGCCCGCTGATTGAAGATGGAGCTGAGGCAGTGATGCTAGTGTTAGGGAGCAGCAGTAAATACAGATGAACATTAGTAGTGGGGTTTGACCGCACAGAGACCGTAATAAATCAATTGCTTGCAGACACATATAAAACCCTATCAGTAAGTGGCAAGTGAGTTAATGTACTTCAATTGTACAGCTGCATCTGGTGACTGGCTTTAAGTCAGAATCCGATACTTATTTAGCCCATGTGTGGCCGACCCATTGTTTTACTTACCATTGCTCTGCACTGTGCACTTACTTGTCTCAGTTGCTGTTTTAGTAAGCCCACAAGCTAATCCTAACCAAATTGAGTAAAAAACAAATGTCATTGGAGAGCTTCTTTGAAAAGGGGGAAAGACCCAATGATGAGATAGCAGAAGACTCAGACTGCCAACAGAAAGCAAGCTGCATTTAAAAGAAAATACTAAGAGTCCTACTTAAATTACAGGTTCATTGCAACAGGTGATTCACATTCTCCTAGCTCACTTTGTGTAATATGTGGCGACTGGCTATCCATCAAACCCATGAAACTTCAAAACTACCTCACCACATGGAGGCCAAGCACCCTGCATTAAAAGACAAGCCTTTGGAGTTTTTTCAAAGAAAATAAAACGTGAATACAAAGAACAGAAGGAATACTGAAGGTCATCACTTCATCAAATGTGTCTGCACTGAGTATCATTCTTAGTGGCTAACCATATTGCTAAAGCTAAGAAGCCCTCTAGTATTGTTGAAGAGTTAATCCTGCCTGCTGTTAAGGATATTTGTCATGAACTTTTAGGAGATGCTACAGTTCAAAAGGTGGCATGTGCTTATCTTTTGGTTAGCACCATAACTAGGCGAATTGATGAAATAGCAGAAGAAATTGAGGCACACTTGTTAGAGAGTATTAATGAGTCATGGTATGCAATCCAGGTTGATGAGTCTACTGATGTTTACAGCAAGACAACAATGCTTATATTCATGAGATGTATTTTTCAGGAGGATATGCATGAGGATATGTTATGTGCACTTTTTTGCCAATCAATACCACAGTTGCAGAGCTATTCCTGATATGTAAATGATTACATATCAGGAAAACTGAATGGTCGTTGTGTGTCAGTATATGCACAGAGTGGCTGCCATCACTGGATGACTTTCCGGTTTTACTACTCATCAAAGAGGTCGCTTCTGAATGTGAATTCATACACTGTGCCATTCATAGAGAAATGTTGGTTAGCTGAAAAATGACACCTGAACTTAACAACATTTTGCAGGATGTGATTAAAATGACCAACTACATTAAAGTCCATACCCTTAAGTCTGCTCACACAGCTCTGTGAGGAGATGGATACAGAGCACATATGTCTTCTCTTACACACAGAAGTGAGATGGTTTTCTAAAGGTACATCACTGGCTAGAAAGTTACAAGAGCCGCCCCTGGGATTTCTTTTAGAAAAGCAGTCACTACATTTCAGTGACACAGAATGGATTGCAACATTTGCTTACTTGTGTGACATATTCAACCTCCTCAACGAACTCAATCTGTCACTTTAGGGGGGAATGACAACTCTGTTCAAGTCAGCAGACTAGAATTATGGGGGCAACGAGCAAACATTGGGATTTCTGACATGTCTCAAACATTAATAGAGATTTGGAAAAGACTGAGCCAAGGTCTTCTTTCTCTCAGCTGGTGCATGATCACCTATCTCAGCTTTTAAAAGAGTTTGAAAATTACTTCCCAACCACAAAGACCTCTGAACTGGGAAGGAATGGATCCATGACCCATTTATGAATAAGCCAGGTGAATCGACTTTATCCATGCTAGACGAGGCTGCTTGAGATTGCAAATGACCGTGGCCTTAAAAGTATGTTTGAGACAATTTCAAATCTTCATATATTCTGGATGAAAGTCAAAGTGGAATATTCTGAGATTGCTGAAAAAGCACTGAAATACCTGCTTCCATATCCAACATTCTACTTTTGTGAAGGAAGGTTTTCTTCAGTGACAGTAATCCAAACTGACGGAGTAGACTGGACATAAGCAACACACCTCAGGTGTCACTGTCTCCTACCACCCCCAGATGGGACTGTCTAGTTGCAGAAAAACAAGTTCAGGGCTCCCACTGATTCTGCATTATGGTGAGCTGTATAATTATTTCATTATATATTAGAGTGTAATAATAATAGCTATATGGCCAGGCTATGTTTCCTATCTTTGGCCCCCTCCCCTACCTGGGCGAGGTGAATCTCCTCTCTCTTTCTCTAATTTACTTTCTAAATAAACTATATTTTCTAATAAAAAAATAGAAATAAAGTGTACAATAATTGTAATGCATTTGATCATCCTGAAACAACCCCCTGACTCCCTGATCTGTGGAAAAATTATCTTCCACGAAACCTATCCCTGTTGCCAAAAAAATTGGGGACTGCTGAAATAGATGAATAATGTTATCCAGTCTATATTTTTTGTCTATTCAAATAATTTCTGAGAAAGTATATTTTAAGTGTACAACTGTAATTCCAACTTTGTCTATTTATTCCTTCAGTTTTCTTATTTTTACTTTATGTATTTTTAAGCTTTGTAATTAGTCATGGTCACATTTAATATTATTATGCCTTCTTAATTATTAACCCTTTTAGCATTATAAAATTTCTCTGTGTCTCTCAGATAATATTTCTAGTCCCGACATCTACTATATCTGATATTAACATAACGCTTCAGTTGTTTCATGATTAGCATTTGCCTGATATGTTTTTCCCCATCTACTTATTTTTCACCTATTTTTGTCTCTATATTTAAACTATATTTTTTTGTGAACAGCATATATATATAGTTGATTCTTGTTAATTTGATCCAATCTGATAATTTCTGCCTTTAATTGAAGTGTTTGGACTACTTAATTTAATATAACATATTGGTATGAATGGACTTAAACCTACCATGTTGTCTTCTATATATTTTCTTTGATGAGATGTCTGCTCAGAACTTTTGGTCATTTTTATTTTGTGTTGTTCATTTTCTTGTTTGTTTATTTTGGATACAAGTCCTGTACTGGATATGTGTTTTGTAAATAGATTCTCTTAGTCCATGGTTTATCTTTTTATTATTTTAAAAGTGTCTTTTGCAGATAAATAGTTTTTAATTTTAATAAAGTTCACTTTATGATTTTTTCATGGATTATACATTTAGTATTGCATGTACGAACTCATCAATCAACCCAAGGTCATGTAAATTTTCTCCTAGAATTTTCGTAGCTTTATATTTTAGAGTTAGGAATATGGTTGATATTGAGTTAATTTTTGTGAAGAGAATAATGTCTATATCTAGGTTTATATTTTTGCATTTGGATGCCCAGTTATTCCAACACAATTTGTTTTTTAGCTATCAGTAGACATGGTTCAAGCAGAAATTAAATCCTGGGCGTGAGAGAGTGAGAGAGAGAAAGGAAGGGATGGAGAGAGAGAAAGAGAGGAGGGGGAGGAAGAGAGAGGAGGAAAGAGGGAAGAAGGGGGCAAGAGAGAGAAGAAAGGGGAGAGAGGAGAGTGAGGGAGAAGAGGGAGACAGAGAGAAAGAGACAGATATGGAGAGAGAAAAAGGGAGAGGGAGGGAGGGAGAAAAGGAAAGAGAAAGAAGGGAAGAGTGAGAATGGGGGAGAGAGAAGGAAGGGGGAAATCAATATTAAGCTGTTATTTATTAATCTATTATCTATCTATCTATCTATCACCTATCTATCTGTCTGTCTGTCTGTCTGTCTGTCTATCTATCCATCTATCTATCTATCTAGAAAAAGAGAAAGACAATATTTGGCACCATGCCCTACCTCCTTCCCCATCTTGGGTTCAATTCTATGGATGTAGAGGCCTTGTAAATTTGTAATGGGAAAACCTCATTTGCAGTTACCTGCACAACCTTTAAGGCCTGCTTTACTCACACTAAAATAAACAAAGTGATGATAATAATTATCACAGTAGCAACATACTATTATGTACCGCATAACATCTCTTCATGTCAAAGCTGCCCTGGTGTTTAAGTTACCAGTAACCAGGAGAACTGAGGGATACATGGCCATGTGAGGGGTCCCCAACCACATCTGTGGACTGTGTTGCCAAGGTGGGAGGAGACGCACTTCCAGCTTCCACCCTGAGGTCTCTGAGGCAGAACTCATCAACTTCTCAAATCTAGTTGCTGGTAGAGCTGGGGCCAAGGTGGCAGGTGCCTTGGGGAGGGAGGTTCAGGGACCCAGGGCTGTGTTTTCCATTTAACCTGCCCAGATGTCCAGGACCCAGGCAAATTCCCCTCCTCTCTAGGTGTCCCGGGATGATGCTTGTAACAGCCCAGGGCTCTAGAATGTGGAGTGGGGCTTTCAAGAGCAAGATGGTAGAAATAAGAGTTTCAGACATGAAACCTGCATTGCACGTTCATGCCCAACCCGATTTCAAACAGGCAAGATGTTTTCCTGTAGGAAAATGCCCATTATTATCTTCCAACTGACAGAGCCTGATCAGATCTGGAGAGGAAATCGTTACAAGATGTTCCTGACATGGCCGAGTCCCGTACCCTCCGACTGATGTGACAGCCATCTGTGGATGAAGAGATGTGTTCCAGACTGCTGTTGTGAGGTGGGTCCTGAATCAGGAGCTGAGGGGAGAAGCAGGAGCTTCTGTTTCCTAATAAAGAAAGGAACCAGATTCTCTAGCAGGGCTGGAGTTCTTTCTTATTTACAAGATCTCTCTTAATTTATGTAAATATACATTAAAACCAGTGCTGCCTGCACCACTGCATGTTGTTTTTTATCATTTGTGTGAATTTAAGGGGTACAACAGCAGTTTTGTTCTGTGGACCTATTGTGTAGTGGGGAAGTTTGGGCTTTTAGTGTAGCCATCAACTGAACAATGTTCACTGTAGCTGTTAAGTAATTTGTCATCCCCCACCCCCTCTCACTTTCTCGCCCTTCCACATCTCCAGTGTCTATCCTTCCACGCTCTGTGTCTATGTGTACACACTACTTAGCTCCCACTTATAAGTGAGAACAGGCAGCACTTGACTTTCTGGTTCTAAATCTCCATGAGTGGAATGCAATCTAAGGCAGGGGTCTTCAACTCCCAGGCCATGGACTGGCACTGGTCTGTGGCCTGTTAAGAACCGGGCTGCACAGCAGGAGGAGAGTGACAGACAAGCAAGCAAACTCCATCTGTATTTACAGCTGATCCTCATCGCTCATATTACTGCCTGAGCTCCATCTCCTGTCAGATCAGCAATGGCATTAGATTCTCTTAGGAGTGCGAACCCTTTATGTGAGGGATCTAGGTCACATGCTCCTTATAAGAATCTAATGCCTGATGATTTGAGGTGGAGCTGAGGTGGTGATGCTGGTGCTGGGGAGTGGCTGCAAATACACATGAACATTAGCAGTGAGCTTTGACTGCACAGAGAACACAATAAATCAATTGCTTGCAGATTCATATCAAAATAATTTCATAGCAATAATTATCTCATTATATATTGTAATGCCATAATAATAGAAATAAAGTGCATAATAAATGTAATGTGCTTGAATCATCCTGAAACATTCTCCCTACTCCGGTCTGTGGAAAAGTGGTCCTTCATGAAACCAGTCTCTGATGCCAAAAAAGGTTGGTGACTGCTGACCTAAAGCATCTGTGAATACACTCAGCGTTTTGAGTGTGAAAACTCTGAGAAGTAGAGCTACTGTCAAGTCTAAGCAGTCAACTCTTATCCTGCTCTAATGTTTGAATCCTGAACACCTGACCTTGGAGAGTCACTGTGTCCTAGCCTGGCATCAGTCACACAGAGCTCTATCATTTTGCCTAACCCCTTCCACTCTTTGCCCTCTGCCCAAGAACCAGTTGTTTGGTGTGGGAGTGGTGTAGTATAAGGAAAGGAGTCAGACCAAACTCTGGTGTCATGGGAGAGTTGTGGAACCTCCCACAGAGATAATCTTGACTGTTTTGTGGGTTGAGGTTTGGATGATACATCACATATATGTGGTGCCAGCCACAGAGCAAGCAATAAACACATTCATTCAATTATTTAACAAATATTTATTAAGCAACAGCTTCATTGCAGACTCTGCTCCAGGAACCTAGGATACAGTAGTGAACAAAACACAAAAAAGCTCTGCCCACATGGGGCTTAGATTCTAATAAGGAGCAAAAAAAAGTAATAAAATAAACATAGGTCAGGTTGTGGCAGGCTAGTAAGTGCAGGAAAGTGTGACCACTGTTTTTTGCCCTACAAGAAGCAGGAGACGAGTAGCTAAAAATTTGGAAAACACCTTCAAGGTGTTTATGGTTGGAGTCAGCAAAGCAAAGCAGGTCCTTGGACCTTTTTTTTTTTTTTTTTTTGCAGGGTGTGTGGGGGGCTCTCACTCTGTCACCCAGACTGGACTGCAGTGCATGATTGTGACTCACTGCAGCCTTGAACTCCTGGACTCAAGTGATCCTTCTGCCTCAACATCTCAAGTAGCTGTGACTACAAGCATGTGCCATCATGCCTGGCTAATTTTAAATTTTTTTTATAGAGATGAGGTATCACTATGTTACCTAGGCTTGTCTTGAACTCTGGGCTCAAGCAATCCTCCCTCTTTGGCCTCCCAAAGTGCTGGGATTACAGACACAGTCACCACACCTGGCTCTCTACCCTTCTTGAGTACCTGACGTTGCAAGTAGAATACTGGCTCATCCTGCAGCTCAGAAGCCCAAATAAAGACAAGTTCATGGCCCTCGCAACCCTTGCCCCTCTCCCAACAATTTCCCTGAAGACAGAGGAGATAAAAGCCAGTCACCAAGACCTCCTCAGGGCAGTCCTCACTCTGAGACTGTCCACTCCCTTCCCCTGGAGTATGTACTTTCCTTCCTCAGGGCAAAAGCCTCTTGAGACGGCTTGTCTTCACTCCCTTTTGAGTGTGTACTTTCATCTTAATACTCTTTGCTTGCGAGTTTGGTGACTTTCTTTCAAATTCTTTCCTGTAGCAAAGTCAAGACCTTGGGCAAGTCTCTTCTCTTTTTTCATTAGAGGGAACTCCTCTCTAGCAACAAGGTTAGGAAGTGTACTAGCTTGCTAGGGCTACTATAACAAAGGACCGCAGATTGGGTGACTCAAACAACTGAAATTTATTCTCTCACAATTCTCTTCCAGTTCTGGAGGCTGGAAGTCATAGATCAGCATGTCACTGGGATTGGTTCCTTCTTGGGCTGTGAGGGAGAAACTGCTACAGGCCTCTGTCCTTGGCTGGTAGACGGTCATCTTCCTGTATCTTCACATGACATCTTCCCTCAATGTGTAGCTCTGTGTTCAAATTTCTTCTTCTTATATTTGTATTGGATTAAGGCCTACCCTAATGATCTTAGTTTGACTTGACTGCCTTTGTAACGATCCTGTTTCTCAATAAAGTCACACTTTGAGGTACTGGAGGTTAGGACTCCAACATATCTTTTGGTGGGGGTGGGAGGCTAAAAAGGTAGGTGGTATTAGAGAAGAATATGAAGGGCTAGGCGTGAGAAAGTTCAGTGTGTTGGCAGGACCACTGTCTCTCCCTGAGCTTCTAGTGGCTGCCAGCACTCCTTGGTATTCTTTGGCTTGCAGCTGCATCACTCCAATCTCTCCCTCTGTCATTTCATGGTCTTCTTTCCTCCGTGTCTATGCCTTTGCATGGCAGTCTTCTCTGTATGTCTGTGTCTCTGTGTGTCTTCTCCTCTTCTTATAAGCATACTAGTTACATTGGATTAAAAGCCCAATCTATTCCAGTATGATGTCATCCTAATTTACATCCCAATTCCATCTTTAAAGACCCTATTTCCATATTAGGTCCCATTCACAGGTACCAGGGGCTAGAACTTCTACATATCTTGTTGTGGGATACAATTAACCCACAACAAGGACCTCATTCTTACTCTACATGAGGTGGAAACTACTAGACTGTAGACATTACTCAGTGTCTAACACTCTGTTCAGTGCTCTTGAGAGGTAGAATAATTAGTTCTGTGCAGCATAGACCAGTTTGATCTCTTGAGAGACAAATCCCCCGCTTACTCACAGAAAAACTTCAGATGGCAACTTACAAAGGTAAATGAATAGACAACAGGACAGTTACAAATGAAAGGGAGAATGCCTCACCAATAAGTAGAGAAATAACTATTTCCTGGCAATAGGAAGGAATCAAAGACTGAATCCATTATTTTTTTAACTCTGAACTTCCTGGCTGTGAAAACAGGAGTGGAAAAATGTGTTGAGTTCTAGAAATCAATTACTTCTCTAGTTAGTATAACGACCGAGGTCTCCAGATACAGTTTGACAAAGGTGAAACACTCCTAGTGTCTGTTTCCTTTGCTTGCTTGGGAGGTCAGCACCGGGGGGGGCTGAGTGAGGGCGATTTTGTATTGAGCCTTGCTCTAAGAGGGTGCTTTCTTTGTGGAGAGTCAACAATACACTTCCAATGATTTAACTGAACACAGGGTTTGTATTTGTAAGTCCTACCGGGAAAGCTAGCTGATAGAATCAGCAGGTGAATCTCTCACATGTCAAATTTCTCAGCTTTTGGCCTATGCTAAATGGATCTTGAATCACTGGTAGATTTACCACAGCTGTCACATTCCTACACTTCCCTGTTTTCTGTCACCTCTGATGCTCCCTGCTTCATCACCTCCAACTCATGCCTCTTCTTTCCCTCCCATGATCCAACAGGGCCACATCCTGGCAAGAGTCTCCCAAAGCATCTCCTGTGTACATTGCTTCTTACAACGTCTTGGCCATGACCCTAAGGGAGTCATTTATCCCCATTTCTGGATGTCAGCACCAGCTTTTGTTGAGCTCCCAGACTCTTTCACTCTCAAAGGAATCTTCTCAAAACACAGCAGATAAATGTCAGTTCTCTATGTAAAGATTGTTAAGGCCCAAACTCCTTGGGCTCACCTGAGGGTTAGTGGAGTCAGGCAGCCCTGCATCTGCATGCTGGCTCAGATTTCTGTTCTGGGTGCTGGGGTGCTTGGGCAGCTTTGCTCTGCTCCCCACTTGCACTGACACTACGGTTCCCCTTGGCTCAGAGAGCAATCTACTTTTGCTTTTAGGTTTTTAGGTGATGTATTGCCACATACCATTCACAGTGCCATAACATCCCTGGGATTTAGGGCTTTGGGGACCCTTGCATTGAACTCAGTGATGGAATGATGAGCCCTTTGGTTTCTCAGTCATATGCCCTCTCCCTGTAGACACAGAGAGTCCATCTCTCCCGAAAGAGAACTCCTTTAGAAATCAGAAGATTGCTGGATACTGTGGCTCATGCCTGTAATCCCAACACATTGGGAGATGGAGGTGAGAGGATTGTCTGAGACCAGGGGTTCAAGACCAGCCTGGGTAACTTGACAAGAACTTGTCTCTACAATTAAAAAAACTTAACTGGACATGGTAATGCACCTGTAGTTCCAGCTACTTGAAAAGTTGAGATGAAAGAATTGCCCAGACCCAGCAGGTCGAGGTTGATGTGAGCTGTGACCATTGTGATCATGCCATTACACTCCAGCCTGGGTGTGTGACTCCAAAAAAAAAAAAAAAAAAAAGGAAAGAAAAGAAAAAAGAGATTCCAAGATGACAATGGAGTCAGTCAGAGTGTGTGAGTCTCCGTATGAATGCGACTGATGATGAATATGCATGCAAGTGTGTGTGTGCAAGTGGATGTGTGAGTGTCTGACTGAATGGGGACATGGGAACAAGTGGCCTGAGTTCTCGTGCTGAGGTGGCTGCCCTGTGCACTGCTGCTTAGATTCCAGTGTGATCCAAGGCAGGTACCATCTTGGGGCCTTACCTGGATAAAACTGCAGGGAACAGTTGCTGCTTGGCACCACCTGCCACTGCAACCTCTAGTGCCAGATTGAACACTGGCAGCAGGAACCACAGAGAAAGTACAGTGGGGGAATCGTTGCTGAGTCCCAGCAGAGGAGAAGATTCAGAAGCACCACCACCACCTTTGTCTAGGAAGTCAGGAGACACATGCCACATGCTCCTGCCCACTCATTTGAGCAACAGTGCTACCCCTGAGACTGAGGGGTGAATCCAGCACCTCTCTAAAGTTAATCACTGTCAACCCAGAGAGGATACCACAGGTGCATTATCCCTAGGGGGCACAGGGCCGGCACAGAGACCCAGTTACCCAGTTCCCCACACCGGACCATTTGTATGACTATAGGTAGAATTGAAAGTGAAGAATGCAGCCCACAACAGATGCATAGAAGGTATATATGAGTGTGAAAGTGTCTTCATTTTGTTGATTTTAGTTTTTTAAGATTGGTTTGTTTGTCTCTCTGTATGTTTGTCTTTCCTTCTCTCTTTTCATTGTCTTTTCTTCTTCCTTCTCTCCTTCTCAGTTCTTTTTCTCTCCCTTATGTTATTTTGTACTCAGAGGTATACAAGCATTCCCATCACATGGACATATTGTAAGGTGGTTTGAAGTGGATTCCAGGGGGCTCACACCCCAGTCAGCAAACATTGTTATCTACAGGCAGCTTTTGAATCTTGGCTCTCCCAATACACCTTATTCAAATCTCAAAACTGTGAAAAGATAGCACAGCTCTCCACCTGTAACCTGGCTTCAAAATTGAACAAATTGGGAGACTCTACTTAGGAAAGAATAAGAGGTTGAGAAAACAGAAGTGAAAACGATTCCCTCTCTCACTGAGCAATGGAAGTAAAGAGAAAAGAAAAATCAGTCACATATGAAGAGAAATCAATAAAAAAAACCACAGGTAACCCAGAGAATCCTAAAAGGACAGTGCCCAAGAATACAGACTTTGGAACTCAAACAATGAAGAGTGACCAGAATGATTGGTCTCAGACCACAGATGCAGAGATCAAAGAATGAATGGAGAGGATGAGTAAGAATCAAGAAAGGCAAGAGGAAAACACAAAAGAATTAATAACAGAGATGTTGGCCATACAACCCACCATCCATTAAATAAATAATAAACTGACAAGCATGGAAAGCAGAATTAATCAAGCAGAAGAAAAAAATCTCAGAGCTTGAAGACCAAAATATGGAACTAACTCAAAAACAAAAAAAGGAAGCTTAAAAAGACAGCAAAAAGCCTCCAAGAGATGTGAGATTATATTAAGAAGCCAAACTTATGCCTGATCAGTATATCTGGGGCAGAAAAGGAGACAGAGAACACCTTGGAACAAACATTCCATGAGGTCATCCTAGAAAACTTTCTTCATCTCATCAGAGATGTGACCATCTAAACACAAGAGATTCAGATAACCCCTGCAAGGCATCTAATGAGAAGATTAACTCCTAGACACATAGTAATTCACTTACACAAGTAGGTATACAAGAAAAAATCCTAAAAACAGCAAGAGAGAAAGGGCAGGCTATCTACTGAGGAAGACCAATTAGAATAGCAGCTGACTTAGCTACAGAAGCACTGCAGGCTAGATGGGACTGGAGTCCAATCTTCAAAATTCTCAAAGATAAACAATTCCAACCAAGAATTTTCTACTCAGCTAAGCTAAGCTTCATCAGTGATGGAGAATTAAAATCCTTTCCAGACTTCCAGTCTCTAAGAGTTTATGCTGCTTCCAGACCAGCTCTACAGGAGATGCTTAAGAAGGTATTAAGCAAAGAAAGAAAAAAAAAAATTACCAAGCACCTTGCAAGAGTACAGGAAAACACAGAACAACACAGTTAATTCATTGCAACTGCAAAATTAAAAAAACACACATATGTGAACCCAAAAGTTAAAAGAAAACAAACTCTTATACTTCAAATATCAGCCCAAACATGAAAAGACTAAATGCAACACTGAAAAAAACAGAATGGCAAACTGGAAAAAAAAACCTGACCTAATAATATGCTGCTTTCAGGAAACACATCTCACTATAAAGGACACCCACATACTCAAAGTTAAAGGATGGAAAACAAACTTTCAGATGAAAACAAAAAATGGCAGGAGTTGTGATTTTAATATCAGACAAAACAACCTTCAAGCTATCAAAAAATAAAACATATATAGAAGGACAGTACATAATGATAAAAGATTCAATCCATCAATAAGAAATATCAATCATAAACATATATGTACCCAACACAGGAGCTCCAGGTTTTATAAAGCAACTACTAAATAAACTAAAAAAGGATGTTGACTCTAACACTATCATAACTGGAGACTTAAATTCCCCACTAATAACTCTAGATAGATCATCAAGGCAAAAAATTAATAAGGAGATCTAGAAACTCAACTTGATGCTTGACCAGATGGACTAATAGATATTTATAGAACCCTCCACCCAACAAGCATGGAATATACATTCTACTCATCACGACATGGAACGTACTCCAAGATCAACCACAGCCTTGGCTGTAAAGCAAGCATAAACAAATTTCACAAGAATGAAATATTGTAATGTATTTTTTTAGACCACAGTAAAATAAAAATAAATATTGTCACCAACAAGATACCCCTAAAACCCACAAAGGCATGGACACTAAACAGTATGATGCTGAACAACTTCTAGGTCAACATAGAAATCAAAACAAATCAAAAGACTCTTGGAAACGAATGAAAACAAAGATACATCCTACCAAAACCCCTGAGATGCCATTAAATCAGTACTAAGAGGGGGAATTTATAGTTTTATGCACACACATCAAGAACATGGAAAGATCACAAGTTAACAGCCTAACAAAATACCTAAGGAGAGCTGGAAACACAAGACCACCAAAACCCTAATTTCAGCAGAAGACTCCAAATCACCAAAGTAAAAGCCTAAATATAAGACATAGTAGATTAAAACGTTATAGAAAAAAAACCAGTGAAACAAAAAACTGGTTCTGTGAAAGGATAAGCAAAATTGATGGATCACCCCCAGCCAAATTGACCAAGAAAGGAGAGGAAAAAGCCCAAATAAACACAATGAGAAATGCAGAAGTCACAACTGTCCCTGAGGAAATACAAAAGATGATCAGAGATTATCATGCACACCTGTATGGAAACAAACTTGAAAACCTCCCAAGGTTGAAACAAGAAAAAATTGATACCCTAAATAGACCAATTACAACCCAGGAAATTGACTCCATTATAAGAAAATTACCTACATAATAAAGCTCTGGATCAGATGGCTTTCCAGCAGAATTCTACAAAACATAGAAGGAGGAGCTGATACCAATCCTATTGAAAGTATTCCAGACAATTGAGAAAGATGGAACTTTCCCCCTTTCCCCAAATCATTTTATGAAGCTAACATCTCACTGATACCCAAACCAGGAAAAGACTCAACAAAGAAAGAGAACTATAGGTCAATATCCCTGATGAACACAGATGCAAAAATTCTCAGCAAGATTCTAGCAAACTGGATGCAACAACACATCTCAAGAATTATCCACCATATCCAAGTAGAATTCATTCCTGGGATGCAGGGCTGATTCAACATCCGCAAGACCGTAAATGTAATTAAACATATCAATAGATGTGAAAACAAGAACCACATTATTATATCATTAGATACAGTAAAGGCTTTTGACAAAATCCAGCATCCATTCTTGATAAACCCTTAAACACCTAAGTATAGAGGGAACATACCTCAAAATAGTAAGAGTCATCTACAATAAATCCACAACCAACATATTGCTAAACAGACAGAAATTGGAAGCATTTCCCCTGAAAGCCAGAACAATACAGAACTGCCCACTCTCACCCTACTGTTCAGCATAGTGTTGGGAGTTCTAGCTAGAGCAATCAGCCAAGAGAAGGAAATCAGGGGTATCTAAATAGGAAAAGAGGAAGTTAAGCTATCCCTCTTTGCTGATAATATGATCCTATACCTGGAAAACCCAAAGGGATCTGTCAAAAACTTCCTTACACTGATAAAGGACTTTGGCAAAGTCTCAGGGTATAAAATCAATGTGTAAAAGACAGTTGCATTTTTATACACCAACAACAAACAGAGAACCAAATAAAAAGCACAATCCCATTCACAATAGCCACAAAAAAATGAAATACCTTGGCATCTTCCTAACCAGAGAAGTAAAATAATTTTGCAATGAAAACTACAAAACGTTGCTCAAAGAAATCAAAGAAAACACAAATAAATGGAAAAATATTCCATGCTAATGGATCAGAAGAATCAATATTGTTAAGGTGTCCATCCTACCCAAAGCAATTTACAATGCAATACCCATTAATTTACCAACATAATTCTCCTCAGACCTGGAAGCAACAATACAGAAATTCATATGGAAACAAAAATGACCATGGATAGCCAAAACAATCCTAAGCAAAAGAGACAACATGGGAGGTATCACACTTCCAGAATTTAAACTATATTATAAGGCTACAATAATAAAAACGCCTGGTATTGGTATAAGAACAGACATATAGACCAATAATAGCATAGAGATTCCAGAGCAAAATCTCAATTTCTCAACCAACACATCATCAACAAAGCCTCCAACAACAACCACTGGGGAGAGGAGAACCTGTTCAGTAAATGGTGCTGAGAAAACTGGCTGACCACATGCAGAAGAATGAAGCAGGACCCCTGCCTATCACCATACACAAAAATCAGCTCTAAATGAATCAAAGCCGAAATGTAAAACCTCAACCTATAAGAGTCTTAGAAAATGCAAGAGACACCCTTACAGAAATTGGAATAGGCAACCAATTACTGATCAAAACCCCAAAAGCCCATGCCATAAGAGTTAAGAGACCTCATCAAACTAAAAAGATTCTTCAAAGCAAAAGAGACTGTCAAGAGAGTGAGGAGACAGCCCACAGAATGGGAAAAAATATTTGCCAACTGTATATCTGACAAAGGCCTAACATCCAGGATCTACAAGGAACTCAAATATGCCAAAAGGAAAAAGATCAAACAGCCCTTTTAGAAAGTAGGTAAGGGCCGAGCATGGTGACTCAGTCTGTAATCCCAGCACTTTGGGAGGCCAAGGTGAGAGGATTGCCTGAGCCTAGGGGGTTGAGACCAGCCTGGACAACTTGGTGAGACCTCGTCTCTACAGTAAGTGGCAAAAACTAGCCGGGCATGGTGGCGTGCATCTGTAGTTTCAGCTACTTGGAAGGCTGAGGAGGAAGGATTGCCAAAGCCCAGCAGGTCAAGGCTGCAGTGGTTGTGAGTGTGCTACTGCACTCCAGCCTGGGTGACACGAGTGAGACTCCAACTCAAAAAAAAAGAACAAATGAATAAATAAAATGGACAAGAGGTATGAATAGATACTTCTCAAAAGAAGACATACTAGCAGCCAACAGATACATTAAAAAATGCTCAACCTCACCAATCATCAAAAAATGCAAATAAAAACCATACTGAGGTACCACCTAACTTCAGTCAGGATGACCATCATTAATAACTTAAAAACCAACAATTTATGCTGTTGGTGGGAGTGTAAATTAAGTACAACCTCTGTGGAAAATAGTGTGGCAATTTCTAAAAGATCTGAAAATTGGATCTCCATGGGACCCAACAATCCCCTTTCTGGGAATATACCTGGAAGAACTCAAAATCATTCTACAAAAAAGATACCTGTGCATGCATGTTTATTGCAGCAATATTCACAATAGCAAAAACAAACCAACTGTGCTACTCATCGAAGTGGACTGAGTAAAAAAATGTGGTACATATACTTGATGAAATATTATGCACTCATAAAGAAAGACAAAATTATGGACTTCATAGCAACTTGGTTGGATTTAGAGTCTATCATACTCAGTGATCTATCACAGAAGCAAAGATCTGAGTACCACATGTTCTCACTCATAAGTGGGTCCTGAACATTTATTACACTACAAGAGAGGGACTGGCAGTAGTGGGACACTGCCAGCGGAGGGAGGGGAGTGGGGTACATAACATCAATAAAGGTACCTGATCCTAAACCAGGTGAAGTGAGGACCAATAGGAGGTCCAAACTTCACCTGTATGATGACCACTTATGTACCTCACTTCGAATTGTACCCCATATCTTTAAAATAAAATAATAATTAAGTGGACAAAAAAAGAATAGAAAAAGAAACAGAAGGTTGCTTCTCATATATTATAAAGGTTTGAATGTTGGACCAATTCACACTTTACTAAAATAACATTTTTTATAAGAGTAATAAAGTTTATGTGAGAAAATTTGGAAACTACCAAATAGTATAAAAAAAGAAATAAAAACCCTATCACCCTAATACTACCACTCAAGTATTATTTAACATTAGAGAATTTTAATTTTAATTGAATTTAGCTGGTTAAAAAGAAATGGAAGAAATTACTTAGTTTCTAGCAAATCTTTCTTCAGTGCAAGATATGTACTAGATGAATTCTTGTTCTCACGCTCTCTTTACCTAAGAAAATGAAGAAATTGGTGTCCATGTGTTTTAATACCTCTAACATGGGCATAACTTTAAATTTCCATTTAATAAAACCCAGTTAAAGTAAAAAGGCACTTCTGATATCAAATGACACTTAGTTTTTCTTTAATGAAATAAATAAAAATATGCTAATTTTTATGATTATTCTTCCATAAAGATTAATAGGGAAAAGTTAATCTATAATAAAAATATCTTATAAAAGTGAAAAAAAGTTTGCTTCTTATTTCAGGGAGATTATCGTCTTTTTTTGACCTAATATGCATATTTTTCTTATTTTAAGGGCTGAATTTGCTAATAATGAGAGTAATTTTAGGGAAGAAATGATAACCTCTAAATCTGCCCAAAACATTCATCTCAGGGTGGGGATAAGAAGCCACGGATTTTACTTAAATAATTAGTGACTGCTTAAAGTTCCCTCGGTGTTAATAAATGCTGACATTCTCAACGTGGAGTGGCAGATGAGATGGACAGGCATTTTGACAGTGAGACGCACCAGAAACAACGTTCCCAATCTAGATATTTTATAGGTGAATTGCTTCCATTCAAGGTTTTCAGAAATTTCTGTTAGCTAATGAAAATTAAATGCATGGAAATCTTAATTTCAGACAACTGAGAGGCCTGCATATACACCTGAGGACACACCGGGTTGCTTTGGACAGATGCTAGGTCAAATTGTAGTGTGGAATCTTGGTTCGCTGCCCTGTTAGCTGTGAGACCTGGGGCAGATTCCTGAAACTTTCTGAGCCTCAGTTTCCCCGTTTCTAAAACGGGGACAATTAAACCTAGCTCATCAGGTGTTGTGGGGGAGTCTTTTGAATTGAGGTACGTAAAGCACATATCACAATGCCCAACATTTGGAGGTGTGGTCGCTGTGTTTTACTCTGTGCACCAGGCACTCAGAAGTGGAACTTTCTGTGTTAATCACAGTCATATTGCTGGCTTGTCTTTGCTTCCTTCAAATTACTTTCTTTGACAGAGAGATGAGAAAAGGGCTGAAGAGACCAGGCTTAGGGGAATTTGCTTGCTTCAAGCAGGGCAGCAGTAGAGTGACAGTATTAAAGTCTGAAAGACTGGGAAGTCAGAGTGTGAAGTTGGCTGTCTCTCTTTCACATTTCCGGAGCCACTGGGGATGTGTTCCCACACATTTTAAGGACAGAAAAAAAAATGAGCTGCCTTTGAAGGGGTAGATAGCCTTCTTCCTCTGTGCTGTGTGGTGCAGCATAGGCCCCTGAGGCTGGGGCAGTACCAGGGAGGATGAGGTGGGGGACAGGTGACACCCCATCTAAGGATGGTTTTAATGAGTGTCAGCTGGGCAAAAGGGTAAAGCGACGGGTTGTGAAAGGAGGACCCTGGAAATGACACAGTAGCCACTGGGCCACTCTCCTGTCCTTTCTCTAGGGTTCTCTGCTTTGGTTCTCTTGGTGCAAATTCCAGAGGGCAACTTGGGATTTTCCAGAGCAGTAAAATAAAAAGTAATTGATGATAATGTTTATTGTTGAATGCTGTTATGATCCAGACACTGAGCTAAGCTTTTACTCACAATGTCTCATTCATCCTCCTAGTACCCCGCTGAGACAGGTCCTGTTAGGGCTCTTAATTTCAGACAGCTGAGAGGTTTGAACATGCCCCTGAGGATACCCTAGGTTGCTTTGGATAGCTGAGGATATTGAGACTAAGAGAGGTTGGGTGATTTGCCCGAAGATACCTAGGGTAAGAGGCAGGAGGTGGCAGACCTTAATATATTTCCTCCTAGCCCAGAATGAAAACATATAAGCACGGCGCTGCCTACCCGCTTCAGGGTTTTCTCCCTCTGAAACCTCCCCAAGTTTTCTCTGTAAAATGAGAGGAAACACCAACACAGAGTGTGTACTTCTCTTGTATGAGCCCTGGTCCTGTCTCTGGTGAGCCCGGGTCCTGCGTGGGTGAGTCTCAGTCTTACTCTGGAGAGCCCTGGTCCTGCTCTGGTTAACATTGGTCCTTTCCTGGGTGCGCCCTGGTTCTTCCCTGGTGAGTCCTGGTCTTGACCTCTGGCGATCCCTGGTCTGGCCCCAGTGCACCCCGGTCCCAGGTGAGCCCTGATCCTGCCCTCAGTAAGATCTGATCCTGCCCCTAGAGAGCCCTGCTCCTGCTCTGCTGAGCCTTGGTCCTTCCCCTAGTGAGCACTGGTCCTGCCCTGGATGACCCCATCTCCCGCCCTGCTCCTATCCTGAAGAGTCTTGGTGCTGCCCCTGGCAAGCCCTGGTTCTGCCTTAGTGAGCCCTGATCCTGCTGCTGGAAAGCCCTTGTCCTGCCCTGTGTGGTTCTTTGTTTTGCCCTAACCCCGGCCCAAGCCCTGGGTGATCCCTTTCCTTCTCTGTGTGAGCCCTGGTTCTCCTCTGATGATTCCTGGTCCTCCCTTGGGTGAGCCTTAGTCTTTTCCCTGGGGAAGTCCTGGTCCTGCCCTGGGTTATCCATGGTCCTGCTCTGGGGAGCCCTGGCCCTCCCTCAGAGAAACGTTGGCATTGCCCTTTGACTGGCTCCAGGGAAAATCTGGAAGTCTGTGTTTTCCCAGGACCATCTAAGCAGGGAGAGCTGGTCCAGCCAACCACTGGATCCTGCCCTGCCCCAGTGCCAGAGGTCACAAAGTCTAGATGTTTTTACTGCCACTGCCCATGGAGCCAATAGCCTGCTATCTTTGCTCCCTGGGAATGAACAACTCTAGAAGGCCCATATCCTGCCTTCTTCCTCCAGGGAGGACCCAATAATCTCTGTGGCTGAGGAGGGGTAATTACCTCCCCACATATGCCCCACCTGGGCCTGTGGTCTGGTGTCTGGTGGGGTCCCCCAGAGCTTGTAGGTGGAAGGGAAGGCAAAACTAACCCCTACACTGTGTACTTTTTCTAAAGTGCACAGGAAAAAGTGTAACTAAACACAAAAGCATGCAGGAAGAACAAATATCACCCACAGGCTTGTCTGCATTTTTCCATAATACCCTCTGAGTAAGGCTGACCTTTCTAGTGACGTCAGTATCTCCCTAGAAGGATGGCTGCGTGCAGAGCTTAGAGCCTATTATTTGCCTAACAGTGGAGACTGCCAAGTGCTATAGAGGTGGTTTACATTTGGATTATGTTCCAAGTTATGCCTGACATCCTCTTCTGTGGATGCTGCTAAGATCCTGAATTCCTCAGCCTCCTTTTTCCTTGCCTCCCTCTCCCGGATTCATGGGGGAGACTGGCCTGGGAAGTTTTTTTCTCTGGATGGCCATTCAGAATTCATATGTGGGTTTCCAGTCCCCTCTTTGGTACCGACTCCCTCTGTTTTGCTGACAGTATCCTGGACAGTGTGGTGGAAAGACCCCTGCCCTGGAGTCCAACAACCTTGGTCTCACCCCGGCATAGCTTCAAACTAACTGGTGACCCTGGGCAGATCATTTTATCCATCCAGGCTTTCCTTTCCTACCATACAATAGGGTAATAATGCCTCCTATCTCCTGTGGTTGTGGTGAGACTGAAGATAAATAACACATGTTCATTCATTCATTCACCATGAAACATACAGAACAGTGCCAGTCACATTGAAAATTAAAATGTGGGCTAGATACGGTGGCTCATGCTTGTAATCCCAGAACTTTGGGAGGCTGAGGCAGGAGGTTCGAGACCAGCCTGGGAAACATAGCAAGACCTTGTCTCTACAAAATAAAAATTAAATAAACTAGCTGGGCATAGTGCCTGTAATACCAGCTACTCGAGAGACTGTGGTGAGAGTATCATTTGAGCCCAGGGGTTTGAGGATTCAGTAAGCTATGATTGTGCTACTTCACTTCAGCTTAGATGACAGAGTGAGACCATGCCTCTAACCAAAAACAAAACAAAACAAAACAAAACAAAAACAGGAAAAAAAAAACTACAAGCATGAATGGTTATTGTGTATGATGTCTTCTTGAGGGAGCCTAGGTACAGACTGAACTGCTACTGTTCTGATTAGAGAATTAGAACCTTGAATCTCCCAAGATCGGGAAAAACAGCAGGCTCGGGACTCAAGTGTGGCGAACTCCATCTTCACTGCTTTCCTTAGGTTCTGTGATTTTGTTTCTTTCATTGCAGATTTAACACTTGGGGGTTAGGGCTTTGTATTGAATTCTTCAGACTGCTGAAACAAATTACCAAAGGCTTAAACCAACAGAAACAACAGATATTTTTTCCCTCCCAGTTCTGGAGGACAGGAATCCACAATCAAGATGTCAACAGGAAGAATCTATTCTTTGCCTCTTCCAGCTTCTGGTGGCTCCAGGCTTCCTTGGCTTGTGGTAGCAGCATACCAGTCTCTGTCTCTATCTTCACATGAACTTCCTTTTGTCTTTCTGTGTGTCTTCTCTTTTTTTTTTTTTTGAGTTGGGGTCACACTCTGTTGACCAGGCTGGAGTGCAGTAGCATGATCATGGCTCACGACAGTCTTGACCTCCTGGACTCAGGGGATCCTTCCATCTCAGCTGGGACTACAGGTGCATGCCGCCACATCTGGCTAATTTTTCAATTTTTGTTTTTTGTAGAGATGAGCTTTGCTGTGTTGCTCAGGCTGGTCTTGAACTCCTGGGCTCAAGCAATTCTCCTGTCTTGGCTTCCCAAAGTGCTGGGATTGTGGGCATGAGCCACCGTGCCCAGCATTCTCTGCTTCTTATAAGGATACCAGTCACTGAATTTAGGGCCTTCCCTGGTCTCAATCCTTAACTAATTAAATTTGCAAAGACCCTATTTCCAAATGAAGTCACATTTTGAGATTATAGGTAGACATGAAATTTGGGGGTGAAGAGACTCTCTTCAACCCTCGCAGACATTAGCATTGGGGTCAACAAAGGGTAGCAAGATATCCACAGTGGCCTGAAAAGCACCTTCTTCTAGGCCCTGTGGTGGGGGATGTCCCCTCACTCTTTGGGGACCACTGACACTGTCTGGGTTAGGAGACATTTGTTTGTTCCCTTTCCCCAGCCCCCAGAGCAGCTCCAGTGTTCTTTTCTTTTCTCTTCCTCCCTCCCTCCTTTTCTCTTTCTCTCTTTCCCACTCTTTCTTTCTTCCCCCTCCCTCTTTCTTTCTTTCCTTCCTTCTTTCTCTCTCTCTCTCTCTTTCTTCTCTTTCGTAACCTCAGTCTGTTGCCCAGGCAGGAATGCAGTGGCACACTCACGGCTACAGCATCCTCAATCTGCTGGGCTCATGTGATCCTTCTGCCTTAGCCTTCCAAGTAGCTGGAATTGAAGGCATGTGAAACCGTGCCTGGCTAATTTTTTTCTTTTTATTATAGAGACGAGATCTTGCCAAGTTGCCTAGGCTGGGTTGGTCTTGAACCCCTGGACTTAGGCAATCCTCTCACCTCCACCTCCCAAAGTGTTGGTATTACAGGCATGAGCCACCACGCCTGGCTCTTTCTTGCTTTCTTTTGGCATTTTCCTGACTCTTCTTTCAGCCCTGTTTTCTGAAATCTTTTTTCCTGTGGTTATTGAGAAGGTAAAATTAAAAAAAAATTTTCAAACAAATATTTGTTTAAAAAGTATTTTTAACTTGAAAAGATCAGAGAGATGGCCAGACACAGTGGTTTAGCCCTGTAATCCCAGCACTTTGGGAGGTGGAGTCAAGAGGGTTGCCTGAGCCTAGGGATTCAAGACCAGCCTGGGCAACTTGATAAGCCATCATCTCCACAATAAATCAAAAAATTAACCAGACATGATGGTACACATCTAAAGCTCCAGCTACTTGGAAGGCTGAGGTGGAAGGATGGCCTGAGCCCAGCAAGTTGAGGCTGTCGTGCCGTGTTCACACTCGGCCACGACAGCAATGCACTCCAGCTTGGGCGACAGAATGAGACCCCAAATCAAAAAAAAAAAAAAAGAAAGAAAGAAAAGAAAAGATCAGAGTTACAAACTACCATATATATAAACACATGAAATTGATAGTGGGCTGCAAAAATGCTGACACTGAGACCTTTCTGTCTGTTCCTTCTTGACTGGCTTATCAATTTCTGCTTCCCTCTCGGGCTCTGTTGGGATTTCATCTTGCCTGCTTTAGGCACAGGTAACAGACCTCTGAGTTCCTGACAGCCCTCAGGGACAAGGTTCTGGCAAGTGATTTCAGCCAAAGCAGCGTACCTTTCAGGTACTGGTGGTGCTTTGTGTAAATGTCCTCACGGACTCTGGCAGCTCTGCAATGCTTGGGGGTTGAATTTGTCACCTTGAGCTAATTGCTCTGTGCACAAACATGTTAACTACAGGTGAACAAGTGTCTCATCTAGCCTGGCCTATGGTGGGTGAAGGCTGAAACAGTCTTGGTTCACCTTCAATTGCTGGCCATGGACGTGAGGGGGAGGGTGGTGAGAGTCTGCCTGATTTATTTCTCCTGGATCTTTGGCCCTGGCCATCTCCCTTTGGCATTTCGAGGTGTGGATAAGCCCCCGAGACTGTTTGTTCGTATGCCATCTGACACCAATTACTTTGGTCACACTGCGTCCAAGGACCGTCTAAGCAGCTGTCTGCCTATATTTTTCATCACCGGCTTCTTGCTTCTAGGGCTTGTTAAAGCGCATTAGCCAGTTACTGGTTTCACAGGAGTCAGGATCGTTCTTGAGGCTTGTAGGGTTTTATAGGGCAGCTCTCAGTGACTTCTGCACTGGCACAAAATAAGGGATGCATAAATAGAGATCTCGACTGCTGTGTTTTCATCGTGGAGTCACTATTGCGCTTTGGGTGGGATACCATTAATATGGTGATGTTCTGGCTGGGCGGGGTGGCTCACATCTGTAATCCCAGCACTTTGGGAAGCTGAGGTAAGAGGACTGCTTGAGTCTAGGAGTCCGACACCAGTCTGGGCAACATAGGGAGACCTCGTCTCTACAAAAAATAAAAAAATTAGCCAGGTATGGTCGCACATCCCTGTAGTCCCAGTTATTTGGGAGACTGAGGCAGGAAGATTGCTTGAGCCTGAGAGTCCAGGGCTGTGGTGAGCCGTGGTTGTGCTACTGCACTTTAGCCTAGGTGATACAAGGGAGACCCCCTACTCAAAAAAAAAAAAAAAGATTGGTTTCTGTTTTCCTTGTTGGAGAACCCATGTGTGAGCCAAGAAGGAAGCAGAGAAGGGCGGTGGTGGGTATTGTCCAGACAGGCACAGCACAGGGAGATGACAGTGTTGAGGCCAGGCTGAGGGAGTCAAACTTTCTCACTAGGCCCTTTCCAAGCCCTGTGTCCACCAGAAGTGGAAGGAAAATTGCAGTGAGGCTTAATGTGACCAATGATATCTTCCAAAGCTAACCACAAGGCTGTTTGCCATCACCCATGACCTTCTGTGGCATGATCTTACTACTTTCCCATGGAGGATCCTCTAGCTCCTTGAATCTGACTGTTTAGGGCATCAGAGTATGGTGAAAAAAATCACTCATTTTCTGAAATGGATCTTTTTTTTTTTTGAGTTGGGGTCTCACTTTGTCACCAGGCTGGAGTGCAATGGCATGATCATGGCTCACCGCAGCCTCATCTTCCTGGGCTCTGGCAAGCCTTCTGCCTCAACATCCTGAGTAGCTGGGACTACAGGCCTGCCACCATGCTTGGCTCACCGTCTCCATTCATCTTACCAACTTAGCAAATACATTCTGAACACGTGCCCACCAGGTACGCTAAGATGGGCAGAGCAAACAGAGGCAACCTGGGCTCTCAGCAACGCACAGTGTAGTGGCCGGATCCAAGAAATCCCTGCGTTTTCCTGGAAGGGGCAGCAGATTTCCATGGGTCACTCTGGGTGAGGATCATAGCGCCCAGACTGCAGCTGCCCCACCAAGGGCTTCACCATGCTGGCCCTGGTGGCTTTCCTGGGAATTTTTAGCAAGGAGAGAGCTTACGACTTTTGCCTTCTGAATCCAAGTGGATAAAAAAATTACGGATATGATTTCCTTGGACACTTGAGCCACCACTTCTCTGAAACCCCTTTCCCTCCAGGAGATGTATTTAGAGATTAAGCCTGAATTCCTTACCCTCCATGTTTTTTTGTTTTGCTTTGTTTTGTTTGTCAGAGTCTCACTCTGTCGCCCAGGCAGGAGTACAGTGGCACACTCACAGCCACTGCAGCCTTGACCTGCTGGGCTCAGGGGAATCCTTCTGCCTCAGCCTTCCAAGTAGCAGGGACTACAGGCACATGCCACCACACCTGGCTAATTTTTTGGTTTATTGTAGAGAGGAAGTCTCACCAAGTTGCCCAGGTTGGTCTTGTACCTCCAGGCTCAGGCAATCTGCTCACCTCTGCCTTCCAAAGTGCTGAGATTACAGGCATGACCCACCTCGCCCAGCCCTCTGTGTTTATGATCATTCACTGTATCCCTGAGCCCTCCGGACTCACTGGAACTGATTTTTGTTTCTGCACAAGAAGGAATGGCTGAAGATCCTCGCAACTTTGTGCCTCCTTTCCCCAACAAACTGTGGCTCATAGTGAGTGAAGAAGCCCCCGGTACTTTCCCTTTGGAGAAGGTCAGTCTACTTGTGGGGCTGGGGTTTAGCCCTGGACTAAGGAAGATGCTTATACAATAAAGCCTCAGGTTTCTCTAATAATAGAGAATTAAAAGGAAGTAGATAAACAACATAAAGACAATTCTCAACTGTCTTTATAATCAATAGCTTAATTGAAGCAACTTACGGGGAACTTACTTGAAACTTACTTCTTCTATTTTTCTTGTTGTAGACATGTGCATTAGGATGATACAGCCAGCTCTCCAGCAGTGGATGGGATGAGCTATGAAGTGCATCATCGTTTGTATAACTGACGGACCTCTGATCCTGTCTGATTGCATACCTGCATGTACACACTTTCGTCAAACTGGGTGTGGACATATCAGCTTGTCCCCCATGTTTATTCATGGCTCCCATGTTAGGACAGCTGAAATCAGTGTTGAGGGGACCATGTGCCCACGAGGGATGACAGAATGATGGCATCTTAGGGAGATTCCCTGGATTTCTCCTTACCCTGTGACCACTCTGAGGGCCATATAGGTTGCTCCTGAGCTTCCCCTTACTTTCTGGCTCCCTGGGCAGGTCAAATGCTGATTCCAATTAAACACTCATGCCTTAGCCTTCCTGAAGCCTGCAGAATTATGTGTGGATGTTTGACTGCTCTTTGGCAAGCCTGCTGCATCTCCAGCAAATGGAAACACCATTCTCAATAGCTGGGCATCTTCTCTCATGCCCTTTTTCTTTCCCATCCACACCCAATCCTGCCTCTCCCTCTGGCAGATGTCAAGATCAACCACCTCCTGAGTCTAAACCATTCTCAACTCTTTCCTGGACTGATTTCCTCCTAAATGGTTTTCCTGTTTCCCCTTCTGTTCTCTACATGTCAACCAGGATGGTCACATCCCTCCTCTGCACACAATCATTTCAGTAAGCTCCAACAGCCTCCATTTCTCACTCAGAGTAAAAACCCAGGTTCTTGCAGTGGCTTGTAGGGCTCTGTCGGATCCCTGCATCTGCCCATTCTCATCTCCCACCGTTCTCACCGGTCACTGCCCTAGTCACACTTGCCTTCTTGTTGTCATGTTATAAGTACAATTGGCCCTTGAACAACACGGGTTTGAACTGTGTGGGTTCAGTTATACATGGATTTTTTTTTCAGTAAATATATTGGAAACTTTTTTGGAGATTTGCAACAATTTGAAAAAACTCACAGATGAACAGTGTAGCCGAGAAATAGCAAATAAAAAAGTATGTCACAAATACATAAAATATATGTAGACACTAGTCTATTTTATCATTTAATACCATAAAATATGCACACATCTACTATAAAAAGTTACAATTTGTCCGGGTGCAGTGAGCGGTTCACACATGTAACCCCAGCACTTTGAGAAGTTGAGGCAGGAGGATTGCTTGAGCCTGGGAGTTTAAGACCAACCTGGGCAACATAGAGACCTCATTTCTACCAAAAAAAAAAAAAAAAAAAAAAAAAAAAAAAAAAAAAAAAAAAAAAAAAAATTTAAAAA